>NW_021700425.1:0-2177 GCF_005190385.1 Monodon monoceros
TGGTGGCAGTTGGAGCATGCTGGGAGCCTCGTCCCCTCAGTGATGAGCAACCTTTGGCGTCAGGACCTAACTGCTGGGTACCCACATTTTCTAATACGTACTAAGTGGTGCAAGGCCACTCCTGCCAGGTTCCCATCCCCATGGCGATGTGGGCGTTCTGCTCTGAGGTCCTAACGGCTGGGATGCTCACAGTTTCATGATGTGGGTCCTCTGCTGTGAGTTTACTTCGGCCTGGATCCCATAGACTCCGTGCTCTGGGCCGCCTGCTGCGAGGTTCCAACTACTAGATTCCTCACAATTTTTAATCTATGGGCCCTGTGTTGTTAGGCTAGTCCTGCCTGCCTCACTCCGAGCCCCTTGGAGATGTGGTTCCTCTGGTTTAGGCCACATGTTCTGGGTTCCTCACCTTTCCATTATTTGGCCACAGTGGTGTGAGTATACTTCTGCCTGGTTCCGATCCCCTTGGTGATGTGGGCCCTCTGGTGAGAGTCTTATCCTGGCTGGGTTCCTCACCCTTCTGTGACGTATACCCTCTGCTGTGAGGTCACTCCTGCCTGGCTGGCGCACGTCACCTTGGCGACGTGGGCCTTCAGTTGGGATTTGGTGCCTGCTGGGAGTTTCCTCCCTTCGGTAATTTGGGCCCTCTGGCGTCAGGCCCTAACTCCTGGGCTCCCAAACTTTTCTGATGTGTGCCCTGTGGTGCGAGTACACTCCTGCCAGGTTCCCAACCCCATGGGAATGTGGGCCTTCTGCTCTGTGGACACAACGGCTGGGTTGTTCACAGTTTCATGATGAGGGCCCTCTTTTGTGAGTTAACACCAGCCGGGATCACATAGCCTCGCTGTTCCTTGCCGCCTGCTGGGACGTTCCAACTGTGGGATTCCTCACCTTTTTTATTCTATGGGCCCTCTGTTTTAAGGCTACTCCTGCCTGCCTCCCTCCCAGTCCCTTGGTGATGTGTGTCCTCTGGTTTGAGGCCACGTGTGTTGGGTCCCTCACCTTTCGATGATGTGGCCCCAATGGTGTGAGGACACTCCTGCCTGGTTCCCATCCCCTTGGTGTTGTGGGCCCTCTGGTGAGAGTCTGATCCTTGCTGGGTCCCTGACCCTTCTTTGAGGTGGGCCCTCTTCTGTGAGGTAACTCCTGCCTGGCTTGCTCCCATTGCCTTGGCGATGTCGGCCCTCTTGTGGCCGTTGGAGCCTGCTGGGAGCCTCCTCTCCTAGGTGATGAGGGCCCTCTGGCGTCAGGCTCTAACTGCTGGGCACCCCACGTTATCTGACTGAGCCCAATGATGTCAGGACACTCCTGTAAGGTTCCCATCCCCATGGGGATGTGGGCCTTCTGCTCTGTGGTCCCAACGCCTGGGTTGCTCACAGTTTCGTGATGTTGGTTCTCTGGTGTTAGTTCACTCAGGCCTAGATCCCATAACCTCTGTGCTCTGGGCCGACTGCTGCGAGGTTCCAACTGCTGGATTCCGCACATTTTTATACTTTGGGCCCTGTGTTGTGAGGCTCCTCCTGCCTGCCTCACTCCAAGCCCCTTGGTGATGTAGGTCCTCTGGTTTGAGGGCACATGTGCTGCTTGCCTCACCTTTTAGGTATGTGGCCCCACTGGTGTGAGGACACTCCTGACTGGTTCCCATCCTCTTGTTCATGTGGGCCTTCTGGTGAGAGTCTGATCCTGGACTGATTCCTCACACTTCTGGGAGGTGGGCCCTCTGCTGTGAGATCACTCCTGCCTGGCTGGGACACGTCGCCTTGGCCACATGGGCCCTCTGGTTGCAGTTGGAGCGTGCTGGGAGCCTCCTCCCATCGGTGATGAGGGCCCTCTGGCGTCAGGCCCTAACTGCTGGGCTCCCCACATTTTCTGCTGTGCGCCCACTGGTGCGATGACACTCCTGCCAGGTTCCCATCCCCATGCGGATTTGGGCCTTCTGTTCTGAGGTGCCAACGGCTGGGTTGCTCACAGTGTCAGGATGTGGGCCCTCTGCTGTGAGTTCACTCCGGCATGCATCCCATAGCCTCGGTGCTCTGGGCCAACAGCTTGGAGCTTCCAACTGCTGGATTCCTCACCTTTTTTCTTCTATGTGCCCTGTGTTGTGAGACACCTCCTCCCTGCCTCACTCCGAACCCCTTTTTTATATGGGTCTTCTGGTTTGAGGTCACATGTGCTGGGTT
>NW_021700426.1:0-2595 GCF_005190385.1 Monodon monoceros
GGGTTAGCGTATGGGTTAGGGTACGGGTTAGTTGTGGTGTGCAGTTGAGGATTAGGGCACGGGCAAGGGTTAGGAATCGGGTACGGGTTAGGGATCAGGCTTGGTTTAGGCTCCTGTTAGGGTACGGGTTCGCGTTAGCGTATGAATGAGGATTAGGGTACAGCTTGTGCTGAGGATGAATGAGGCTTACGGAACGGGTACGGTGTAGGGTCCAGGTTAGGGTACGACGACGGGCGAGGGGTACGGCTTAGTGTCAGCGTACGGGTGAGGATGAGAGTCGGGGCGAGCGTAAGGTTCGGGCGGGGGGGTGGGGGGGGCGGCCCTTTGCTGAACATGCCAAGAACACATTGAACTACCACTTTGGGCCTCATGTTCTGTTCAAGGTGTTTGTTTGACCAGAGTGCACCTTCAACTGAAGCTGAAGAAGAAATGGGCAAACTGTATCCTAATGCCCGGAGGGCTCACCTGAAAACAGGAGGCTATCTCCCTTACCTGTGCAGAAGTGCGGAGGTGAATCTCTATGTACAGGTAGGTCCTAGGTTGGATGCCAGAGCACTTGGAACACACAAGCTCTCTGCTGGGAAACAGAAAGGCTCTCTTTGTATTTTCTGGTCGTCGACTAAGAGGACTACAGAATTCTCTGTAGGAATGAAGCATTGACTTGACACATTGGTCCACGTTCGTAACTCCCTGACTTACGTACAGGAGAATTCAAGCATCCTAGAGCCACCTGAGGGACTCTAGGCCCACTATCCCTTTTCGAAGAACCACAGGCCTGAACTCACTCACTCTCGCTCGCTCGCTCGCTCGCTCGCTCGCTCGCTCGCTCGCTCGCTCGCTCACACACTGAAGCAGCCGTTTGGTACCATGGGACCTCGGCTCCTGGACACACTGAGTTCAGCCAGAGCAGGACCCCAGACTGAAGAAATGGAATGGACCCAATCTGAATCCCACCAAGGGACTTCTCGGTCTCATTTGACTGCGTTGGAGCACACGCACACAAACAAACTCTACTTCTTCTAATACCTGCCTAAATGGACATTAGAAGAGTGGTGCGCAATGGTCGCTTTGCAATTTGGCAAGTAGTATCAAGGGCCTGGAGAAACCAGTACGGGTTAGTGTCGTTCGTTAGTGTACGTGTTCGGATTCACGGGCGGGTCAGGGTAAGGCTTCGGCTAAGTGTTAGGGCGAGGGTGAGGGGACGGCAACGGTGTAAACGGTGTAGGGTGAGCGTACGTGTTGATTGGGGGGACGGCTTAGTGTTAGCGTACTGCTTAGGATTAGGGGACGGCTTCGGGTAAGGGGTAGGGGTAGGGGAAGGATAGGGTTAGGGTTAAGGTTACGCCTTAGGGTAGAGGTGAGGGCACGACAACGGGTTAGGATTAGTTTATGGATCAGGGTAAGGGTTAGGTTTCGGGTTGCAGTTAGGGTACACATTAGGATTAGGGTATGGTTTGGGTAAGGGTTTTTGGTTAGGTTGAGGGTTAAGGAACAGGTAAGGTTTAGGGTACAGGTTAGGGTAGGCGGCCAACAGGCCGGGCTTAGGGTACGGGTTAGCGTAAGGTGTAGGGCACAGGTACGGTTCAGTGCACAGTTTAGGGTACAACAAGGGATTTGGGCTAGGGTACGTGTTTGTTAGGGTATGGGGTAGTATTAGCATATTGGTTGGTTAGGGTCAAGGTTCGGCTTAGGGTAGGGAACGGGTACGGGTCAGTGTACTGGTTACGACTAGGATCCAAGTTAGGGTAGGGGTTGGGGTTAGGGTTAGGGAACGGGTATCGTTGAGGGTCCAGGTTAGGGTACGACGACGGGCGAGGGTTAGGATACGTGTTTGTTAGGGCACGGATTAGGGTACAGTGTGGGTAAGGGTAAGGGTTAGGGTTCGGAGTAGGGAATGGGCAGAGTTTAGGATACGGGTTAGCGTATGGGTTAGGGTACGGGTTAGTTGTGGTGTGCAGTTGAGGATTAGGGCACGGGCAAGGGTTAGGAATCGGGTACGGGTTAGGGATCAGGCTTGGTTTAGGCTCCTGTTAGGGTACGGGTTCGCGTTAGCGTATGAATGAGGATTAGGGTACAGCTTGTGCTGAGGATGAATGAGGCTTACGGAACGGGTACGGTGTAGGGTCCAGGTTAGGGTACGACGACGGGCGAGGGGTACGGCTTAGTGTCAGCGTACGGGTGAGGATGAGAGTCGGGGCGAGCGTAAGGTTCGGGCGGGGGGGTGGGGGGGGCGGCCCTTTGCTGAACATGCCAAGAACACATTGAACTACCACTTTGGGCCTCATGTTCTGTTCAAGGTGTTTGTTTGACCAGAGTGCACCTTCAACTGAAGCTGAAGAAGAAATGGGCAAACTGTATCCTAATGCCCGGAGGGCTCACCTGAAAACAGGAGGCTATCTCCCTTACCTGTGCAGAAGTGCGGAGGTGAATCTCTATGTACAGGTAGGTCCTAGGTTGGATGCCAGAGCACTTGGAACACACAAGCTCTCTGCTGGGAAACAGAAAGGCTCTCTTTGTATTTTCTGGTCGTCGACTAAGAGGACTACAGAATTCTCTGTAGGAATGAAGCATTGACTTGACACATTGGTCCACGTT
>NW_021700427.1:0-5486 GCF_005190385.1 Monodon monoceros
TACCTTAAACGGTCCCCGTCCCCTAGCACTAACCCTAACCCTAACCCTAAACCTATCCCTTACCCTAAGCCTTACCCTACCCCGTCCCCTAATCCTAACACGTACGCTAACACTAACCCATACCCTAACACGTACGCTCACCCTAAACCGTTGTCATACACGAACCTGTACCCTAAACCGTCCCCGTCCCCGTCCCCTAACCCTAACCCTAACCCTAACCCTAACTCTTACCCGAAGCCTTACCCTAACCCGTCCCCTAATCCTAACCCGTATGCTAACACTAACCCGTACCCTAACACATACGCTCACCATAAAGCGTTGTCGTACCCTAACCTGTACCCTACACCGGCCCCGTCCCCTGACCCTTACCCTAACCCTATCCGTAACCCTTACCTGAAGCCTTACCCTAACCCGTCCCCTAATCCTAACCCGTACGCTAACACTAACACGTACCCTAACAGGTACGCTCACCCTGAACCGCTGTCGTACCCTAAACTGTACGCTAAACCTTCCCCGTCACTTAACCCTAACCCTAACCCTAACCCTAAACCTAACCCTTACCCGAAGCCTTACTCTAACCCGTCTTCTAATCCTAAACCGTGCGCTAACACTAACCCATACCCTAACATGCACGCTCACCCTAAACCGTTGTCACACCGTAACCTGTACCCTAAACCGTCCCCGTCCCCTAAACCTAACTCTAACCCTAATCCTAACCCTTAATCGAAGCCTTAACCTAATCCGTCCCCTAATCCTAAAGCGTACGCTAACACGAACGTGTACCCTAACACGTACGCTCACACTAAACCGTTGTCGTACCCTAACCTGTACCCTAAACCGTCCCGGTCCCCTAACCCTAACCCTAACCCTAACCCTTACCCGAAACCTTACCCTAATCCGTCACCTAATCCTAACCCGTACGCTAACACTAACCCGTACCCTAACATGTACGCTCACCCTAAAGCGTTGTCGTACCCTAACCTGTACCCTACACCGTCCCCGTCCCCTAACCCTAACCGTAACCCTAACCCTAACCCTAACCCTTACCCAAAGACTTAACCTAACCTGTCCACTAATCCTAACCCGTACGCAAGCACTAACCCATACACTAACACGTACGCTCACCTTAAACCGTGGTCGTACCCTAACCTTTACCCTAAACCGTCCCAGTTCCCTAACCCTAACCCTAACCCAAGGCCTTACCCTAACCCGTCCCCTAATCCTAACCCGTACGCTAACACTAACCCGTACCCTAACATGTACGCTCACCCTCAACCGTTGTCGTACACTAACCTGTACCCTAAACCGTCCCCGTCCGCTAACCCTAACCCTAAACCTAACACTTACCCGAAGCCTTACACTTATTCGTACCCTAATCCTAACCCGTACGCTAACACTAACCCGTACCCTAACACGTACACTCACCCTAAACTGTTGGCGTACCCTAACCTGTACCCTACACCGTCCCTGTCCCCTAACCCTAACCCTAACCGTAACCCTAACCCTAACCCTAACACTTACCTGAAGCCTTACCCTAACCCATCACCTAATCCTAAACCGTACGCTACCACTAACCCGTACCCTAACACATACGCTCACCCTAAAGCGTTGTCGTACCCTAACCTGAACCCTAAACCGTCCCCGTTCCCTGACCCTAAGCCTAACCCTAAACCTAACGCTTACCCGAAGCCTTACGCTAACCTGTCCCCTAATCCTAACCCGTACGCTGACTCTAACCCGTACTCTAACACGTACGCTCACCCTAAACCGTTTTCGTACCCTAACCTGTACCTTAAACCATCCCTGTCCCCTAACCCTAACCCTTGCCCGAAGCCTTACCCTAACACGTCCACTAATCCTAACCCGTACGCTAACACTAAAACATACCCTAAAACGTACGCTAAACCTAAACAGTTGTCGTACCCTAAACTGTACCCTAAACCGTCCCTGTCCCCTAAACCTAACCCTAACCCTAACCCTAACCCTTAACCGTAGCCTTACCCTTACCCGTCCCCTAATCCTAAACCGTACGCTAACACTAACCCGTACACTAACACGTATGCGCACCCTAAACCGTTGTCGTACCCTAAACTGTACCCTAAACCGTCCCTGTCCCCGTCCCCGTCCCCTAACCCTAACCCTAACCGTAAACCCTACCCAGAGCCTTACCCTAAACCATCCCCTAATCCTAACCCATACGCTAACACTAACCCGTACCCTAACACGTACACTCACCCTAAACCGTTATCGTACCCTAACCTGTACCCTAAATCGTCCCCATCCCCTAACCCTAACCCTAACCCTAACCCTAACCCTAACCCTTACCCGAAGCCTTACCGTAATCCGTCCCCTAATCCTAAACCGTACGGAAACACTAACCTGTACCCTAACACTTACGCTCACCCTATACCGTTGTCGTACCCTAAACTGTACTCTATACCGTCCCCGTCCCTAACCCTAATGCTAGCCCTAAACCTAACCCTAAACCTTACCCGAAGCCTTACCCTAACCCGTCCCATAATCCTAACCCATACGCTAACACTAAACCGTACCCTAATACGTACGCTCACCCTAAACCATTCTCGTACCCTAAACTATACCCTAAACCGTCCCTGTCCCCGTCCCCTAACCCTAACCCTAACCCTTAGCCTAAACCTTACCCGAAGCCTTACACTAAACCATCCCGTAATCCTAACACATACGCTAACACTAACCCGTACCCTAACAAGTACGCTCAACCTAAAGCGTTGTCATACCCTAACCTCTACCCTAAACCGTCCCCGTCCCTGTCCCGAAACCCTAACCCTAACCCTAACCCTAACACTTACCCGAAGCCTTACCCTAACCCGTCCCCTAATCCTAACCGGTATACTAACACTAAACCGTACCCTAACACGTACGCTCACCCTAAACCGTTGTCGTACACTAACCTCTACCTTAAACGGTCCCCGTCCCCTAGCACTAAGCCTAACCCTAACCCTAACCCTAACCCTTACCCGAAGCCTTACCCTACCCCGTCCCCTAATCCTAACCCGTACGCTAACACAAACACGTACCCTAACAAGTACGCACACCCTAAACCGTTGTCGTACCCTAACCTGTACCCTAAACCGTCCCCATCCCGGTCCCCTAACCCTAAACCTAACCCTTACCCGAAGCCTTACCCTAACCCGTCCCCTAATCCTAACCCGTACGCTAACACTAACCCGTATGCTAACACTAACCCGACCCTAACACGTACGCTCACCCTAAACCGTTGTCGTACACTAGCCTGTACCCTAAACCGTCCCGTACCCTAACCCGTACCCTAACCCTAACCCTAAACGTTACCCGAAGCCTTACCCTAACCCTTCCCCTAATCCTAACACGTACGCTAACACTAAACCGTACCCTAACACGTACGCTCACCCTAAACCATTGTCATACCCTAACCTCTACCCTAAACCGTCCCCGTCCCTATCCCGAAACCCTAACCCTAACCCTAACCCTAACACTTACCCGAAGCCTTACCCTAAACCGTCCCCTAATCCTAACCCGTATACTAACACTAAACCGTAACCTAACACGTATGCTCACCCTAAACCGTTGTTGTACACTAACCTGTACCTTAAACGGTCCCCGTCCCCTAGCACTAACCCTAACCCTAACCCTAAACCTATCCCTTACCCTAAGCCTTACCCTACCCCGTCCCCTAATCCTAACACGTACGCTAACACTAACCCATACCCTAACACGTACGCTCACCCTAAACCGTTGTCATACACGAACCTGTACCCTAAACCGTCCCCGTCCCCGTCCCCTAACCCTAACCCTAACCCTAACCCTAACTCTTACCCGAAGCCTTACCCTAACCCGTCCCCTAATCCTAACCCGTATGCTAACACTAACCCGTACCCTAACACATACGCTCACCATAAAGCGTTGTCGTACCCTAACCTGTACCCTACACCGGCCCCGTCCCCTGACCCTTACCCTAACCCTATCCGTAACCCTTACCTGAAGCCTTACCCTAACCCGTCCCCTAATCCTAACCCGTACGCTAACACTAACACGTACCCTAACAGGTACGCTCACCCTGAACCGCTGTCGTACCCTAAACTGTACGCTAAACCTTCCCCGTCACTTAACCCTAACCCTAACCCTAACCCTAAACCTAACCCTTACCCGAAGCCTTACTCTAACCCGTCTTCTAATCCTAAACCGTGCGCTAACACTAACCCATACCCTAACATGCACGCTCACCCTAAACCGTTGTCACACCGTAACCTGTACCCTAAACCGTCCCCGTCCCCTAAACCTAACTCTAACCCTAATCCTAACCCTTAATCGAAGCCTTAACCTAATCCGTCCCCTAATCCTAAAGCGTACGCTAACACGAACGTGTACCCTAACACGTACGCTCACACTAAACCGTTGTCGTACCCTAACCTGTACCCTAAACCGTCCCGGTCCCCTAACCCTAACCCTAACCCTAACCCTTACCCGAAACCTTACCCTAATCCGTCACCTAATCCTAACCCGTACGCTAACACTAACCCGTACCCTAACATGTACGCTCACCCTAAAGCGTTGTCGTACCCTAACCTGTACCCTACACCGTCCCCGTCCCCTAACCCTAACCGTAACCCTAACCCTAACCCTAACCCTTACCCAAAGACTTAACCTAACCTGTCCACTAATCCTAACCCGTACGCAAGCACTAACCCATACACTAACACGTACGCTCACCTTAAACCGTGGTCGTACCCTAACCTTTACCCTAAACCGTCCCAGTTCCCTAACCCTAACCCTAACCCAAGGCCTTACCCTAACCCGTCCCCTAATCCTAACCCGTACGCTAACACTAACCCGTACCCTAACATGTACGCTCACCCTCAACCGTTGTCGTACACTAACCTGTACCCTAAACCGTCCCCGTCCGCTAACCCTAACCCTAAACCTAACACTTACCCGAAGCCTTACACTTATTCGTACCCTAATCCTAACCCGTACGCTAACACTAACCCGTACCCTAACACGTACACTCACCCTAAACTGTTGGCGTACCCTAACCTGTACCCTACACCGTCCCTGTCCCCTAACCCTAACCCTAACCGTAACCCTAACCCTAACCCTAACACTTACCTGAAGCCTTACCCTAACCCATCACCTAATCCTAAACCGTACGCTACCACTAACCCGTACCCTAACACATACGCTCACCCTAAAGCGTTGTCGTACCCTAACCTGAACCCTAAACCGTCCCCGTTCCCTGACCCTAAGCCTAACCCTAAACCTAACGCTTACCCGAAGCCTTACGCTAACCTGTCCCCTAATCCTAACCCGTACGCTGACTCTAACCCGTACTCTAACACGTACGCTCACCCTAAACCGTTTTCGTACCCTAACCTGTACCTTAAACCATCCCTGTCCCCTAACCCTAACCCTTGCCCGAAGCCTTACCCTAACACGTCCACTAATCCTAACCCGTACGCTAACACTAAAAC
>NW_021700428.1:0-6885 GCF_005190385.1 Monodon monoceros
GGGGAGTGTTCCTCCCTCTGCTATATTTTGGAAGAGTTTGAGAAGGAAAGGTGTTAGCTCTTCTGTAATTGTTTGATAGAATTTGCCTGTGAAGCTATCTGGTCCTGAGCTTTTGTTTGTTGGAAGATTTTTAATCACAGTCTCAATTTCAGTGCTTGTGATTGATCTGTTTATATTTTCTATTTCTTCCTGGTTCAGTCCCGGAAGGTTGTGCTTTTCTAAGAATTTGTCCATTTCTTCCAGGTTGTTCATTTTATTGGCATAGAGTTGCTTGTAGTAGTCTCTCATGATCCCCTTGTATTTCTCCAGTGTCAGTTATAACTTCTCCTTTTTCATTTCTAATTCTATTGATTTGAATCTTCTCCCTTTTTTCCTTGATGAGTGTGGCTTATCAATTTTGTTTCTCTTCTCAAAGAACCAGCTTCTAGTTTTATTGATCTTTGCTATTGTTTCCTTCATTCCTTTTTCATTTTTTTCTGATCTGATCTTTATGATTTCTTTCCTTCTGCTAATTTTGGAGTTTTTTTGTTCTTCTTTCTCTAATTGCTTTAGGTGTAAGGTTAGGTTGTCTATTTGAGATGTTTCTTGTTTCTTGAGGTAGGATTGTATTGTTATAAGCTTCCCCCTTAGAACTGCTTTTGCTGCATCCCATAGGTTTTGGGTCATTGTGTTTTCCTTGTCATTTTTTTTAGGTATTTTTTGATTTCCTCTTTGATTTCTTCAGTTATCTCTTGGTTATTCAGTAGTGTATTGTTTAGCCTCCATGTGTTTGTATTTTTTACAGATATTTTCCTGTAATTGATATCTAGTCTCATAGTGTTGTGGTCAGAGAAGATACTTGATACAATTTCAATATTCTTAAATTTACCAAGACTTGATTTGTGACCCAAGATATGATCTATCCTGGAGAATGTTCCATGAGTTCTTGAGAAGAAAGTGAATTCTGTTGTTTTTGGATGGAATGTCGTATAAATATCAATTAAGTCCATCTTGTTAAATGTGTCATTTAAAGCTTTTGATTCCTTATTTATTTTCATTTTGGATAATCTGTTCATTGGTGAAAGTGCGGTGTTAAAGTCCCCTAGTATGATTGTGTTACTGTTGATTTCCTCTTTTATGGCTGTTAGCATTTGCCTTATGTATTGAGGTGCTCCTATGTTGCGGGTATAAATATTTACAATTGTTATAACTTCTTCTTGGATTGATCCCTTTGATCATTATGTAGTGTCCTTTTTTGTCTCTTGTCTTTATTTTAAAGTCCATTTTGTCTGATATGAGTATTGCTACTCCAGCTTTCTTTTGATTTCCATGTGCATGGATTATCTTTTTCCATCCCCTCACTTTCAGTCTGTATGTGTCCCTAGGTCTGAAGGAGGTCTCTTGTAGACAGCATATATACCTGTCTTCTTTTTGTATCCATTCAGCCAGTCTGTGTCTTTAGGCTGAAGCATTTAATCCATTTACATTTAAGGTAATTATCGATATGTATGTTCCTGTGACCATTTTCTTAACTGTTTTGTGTTTGTAGGTGTTTTCCTTCTCTTGTGTTTCCTGCCTAGAGAAGCTTCTTTACCATTTGTTGTAAATCTGGTTTGGTGGTGCTGAATTCTCTTAACTTTTGCTTGTCTGTAAAGGTTTTAATTTCTCCATTGAATCTGAATGAGATCCTTGCTGGGTAGAGTAATCTTGGTTGTAGGTTTTTCCCTTTCATCACTTTAAACATGTCCTGCCACTCCCTTCTGGCTTGCAGAGTTTCTGCCAAAAGATCAGCTGTCAATCTTGTGGGGATTCCCTTGTATGTTATTTGTTGCTTTTCCCTTGCTGCTTTTAATATTTTTTCTTTGTATTTAATTTTTGATAGTTTGATTAATATGTATCTTGGCGTTTATTCCTTGGATTTATCCTGTATGGGACTCTCTGTGCTTCCTGGACTTGTTTGACTATTTCCTTTCCCATGTTAGGGAAGTTTCCAACTGTAATCTCTAAATATTTTGTCAGTCTCTTTCTTTTTCTGTTCTTCTGGGACCACTATAATTTGAATGTTGGTGCATTTAATGTTGTCCTAGAGATCTCTGAGACTGTCCCCAATTCTTTTCATTGTTTTTTCTTTATTCTGCTCTGTGGTAGTTATTTCCACTATTTTATCTTCCAGGTCACTGATCCGTTCTTCTGCCTCAGTTTTTCTGCTATTGATTCCTTCTAGAGAATTTTAAATTTTATTTATTACGTTGTTTATCATTGTTCGTTTGCTCTTTAGTTCTTCTAGTTTCTTGTTAAACGTTTCTTGTATTTTCTCCATTCTATTTCGAAGATTTTGGATCATCTTTGCTAGCATTAGTCTGAATTCTTTTTCAGGTAGACTGCTTATTTCCTCTTCATTGTTTGGTCTGGTGGGTTTTTACCTTGCTCCTTCATCTGCTGTGTGTTTTTCTGTCTTCTCATTTTGCTTAACATAGTGTGTTTGGCATCTCCTTTTTGCAGGCTGCAGGTTCGTAGTTCCGGTTGTTTTTTGTGTGTGCCCCCAGTGGCTAAAGTTTGTTCAATGGGTTGTGTAGGCTTCCTGGTGGAGGGGACTGGTGCCTGTGTCCTGGTGTATGAGGCTGGATTTTGCCTTTCTGGTGGGCAGGACCGCGTCCAGTGGTGAGTTTTGGGGTGTCTGTGACCTTATTATGATTTTTAGGCAGACTCTCTGCTAATGGGTGGGGTTATATTTCTGTCTTGCTAGTTGTTTGGCATAGGGTGTCCAGCACTGTAGCTTGCTGGTTGTTGAGTGGATCTGGGTCTTAGTGTTGAGATGGAGATATCTGGGTGAGCTTTCGCCATTTGATATTACGTGGAGTGGGGAGGTCTCTGGTGGACCAATGTCCTGAACTTGGCTTTCCCACGTCAGAGGCACAGGCCTGACACCCAACCGGAGCACCAAGACCGTGTCAGCCACATGGCTCAGAAAAAAAGGGAGAAAAAAAGAGAGAATGAAAGAAAGAAAAGAAATAGAAAGAGTTATTAAAATAAAATATATTAAATATAGAAAAATGTGATTTAAAAAAAAAAGAAGAAAGAAAGAAGAAAGCAACCAAACCAAAACACAAATCCACCAAGGATAACAAGCTCTAAAAAGTATTAAAAAAAAAAAAACAAGAAAAAAAGTGGACAGGCTGTACTCCAGGACAAATGTTAAAAGCAAAGCTATACAAAGTCACCCAAAGAAGCATACACATACACACTCACAAAAAGAGAAAAAGGAAAAAAAAATCAATATATATAAAGAAAAGAGAGCAGCCAAATCAATAAGCACATCTACCAATGATAATAAACCCTAAATACTAAACTAAGATAAACATAAAACCAGAAACCAGCCAGTTGCATACAGCAAACCCCAAGTCTACAGTTGCTCCCAAAGTCCACTGTCTCAATTTTGGGATGATTTGTCGTCTTTTCAGGTATTCCACGGATGCAAGGTACATCAAGTTGATTGTGGAGATTTAATTCCCTGCTCCTGAGGCTGCTGGCAGAAATTTCCCTTTCTCTTCTTTCTTCGCACAGCTCCCGGGGTTCAGCTTTGGGTTGGGCCCCGCCCCTGCGTGTAGGTCGTGTGAGGGCGTCTGTTCTTCGTTCAGACAGGACCGGGTTAAAGGAGCAGCTGATTCAGGGGCTGTGGCTCACTCAGGCCGGGGGGAGGGAGGGATTCGGATGTGGGGCGAGCCTGCGGCGGCAGAGGCTGGCGTGATGTTGCAACAGCCTGAAGTGCGCCGTGTGTTCTCCAGGGGAAGTTGTCCCTGGATCACGGGACCCCCCTGCACAGGCGCCCAGGAGGGGAGGTGTGGATAGTGACCTGTGCTCGCAGACAGGCTTCTTGGTGGCGGCAGCAGCAGCCTTAGCTTCTCATGCCCGTCTCTGGGGTCCGTGCTGATAGCCGCGGCTCGCGCCCGTCTATGGAGCTCCTTTAAGCGGCACTCTTAATCCCCTCTCCTCGTGCACCAGGAAACAAAGAGGGAAGAAAAAGTCTCTTGTCTCTTCAGCAGTTCCAGACTTTTTCCTGGACTCCCTCCCAGCTAGCCGTGGTGCACTAACCCCTTCAGGCTGTGTTCACGCAGCCAACCCCAGTCCTCTCCCTGGTATCTGACCTCCAAATCCGGAGCCTCAGCTCCCAACCCCCGCCCTCCCCAGTGGGTGAGCAGACAAGCCTCTCGGGCTGGTGAATGCCGGTTGGCACCGATCCTCAGTGCGGGAATCTCTCCGCTTTGCCTTCCGCACCCCTGTTGCTGTGCTCTCCTCCGCGGCTCCGAAGCTTCCTCCCTCCGCAACCTGCAGTCTCCGCCTGAGAAGGGGCTTCCTAGTGTGTGGGAACCTTTCCTCCTTCACAGCTCCCTCCCACTGGTGCAGGTGCCATCCCTATTCTTTTTTTTTTTTTTCATTTTAACATCTTTATTGGAGTATAATTGCTTTACAGTGGTATGTTAGCTTCAGCTTCACAACAAAATGAATCAGTTATATATATACATATGTTCCCATATCTCTTCCCGCTTGCGTCTCCCTCCCTCCCACCCTCCCTATCCCACCCCTCCAGGCGGTCACAAAGCACTGAGCTGATCTCTCTGTGCTATGTGGCTGCTTCCCACTAGCTATCTACCTTACGTTTGGTAGTGTATATATGTCCATGCCTCTCTCTCGCTTTGTCACAGTTTACCCTTCCCCCTCCCCATAGCCTCAAGTCCATTCTCTAGTAAGTCTGTGTCTTTATTCCTGTTTCACCCGTAGGTTTTTCATGACATTTTTTTTCTTAAATTCCATATATACGTGTTAGCATACGGTATTTGTCTCTCTCTTTCTGACTTACTTCACTCTGTATGACAGACTCTAGGTCTATCCACCTCATTACAAATAGCTCAATTTCGTTTCTTTTTATGGCTGAGTAATATTCCATTGTATATACGTGCCACATCTTCTTTATCCTTTCATCCGATGATGGACACTTGGGTTGTTTCCATCTCTGGGCTATTGTAAATAAAGCTGCAATGAACATTTTGGTACATGACTCTTTTTGAATTATGGTTTTATCAGGGTATATGCCCAGTAGTGGGATTGCTGGGTCATATGGTAGTTCTATTTGTAGTTTTTTAAGGAACCTCCATACTGTTCTCCATAGTGGCTGTATCAATTTACATTCCCACCAACAGTGTAAGAGGGTTCCCTTTTCTCCACACCCTCTCCAGCATTTATTGTTTCTAGATTTTTTGATGATGGCCATTCTGACTGGTGTGAGATGATATCTCACTGTAGTTTTGATTTGCATTTCTCTAATGATTAGTGATGTTGAGCATTCTTTCATGTGTTTTTTTGGCAGTCTGTATATCTTCTTTGGAGAAATGTCTATTTAGGTCTTCTGCCCATTTTTGGATTGGGTTGTTTGTTTTTTGTTATTAAGCTGCATGAGCTGCTTATAAATTTTGGAGATTAATCCTTTGTCAGTTGCTTCATTTGCAAATATTTTCTCCCATTATGAGGGTTGTCTTTTGGTCTTGTTTATGGTTTCCTTTGCTGCGCAAAAGCTTTTAAGTTTCATTAGGTCCCATTTGTTTATTTTTGTTTTTATTTCCATTTCTCTAGGAGGTGGGTCAAAAAGGATCTTGCTGTGATTTATGTCATAGAGTGTCCTGCCTATGTTTTCCTCTAAGAGTTTGATAGTTTATGGCCTTACCTTTAGGTCCTTAATCCATTTTGAGCTTATTTTTGTGTATGGTGTTAGGGAGTGATCTAATCTCATACTTTTACATGTAGCTGTCCAGTTTTCCCAGCACCATTTATTGAAGAGGCTGTCTTTTCTCCATTGTATGTTCTTGCCTCCTTTATCAGAAATAAGGTGACCATATGTGCGTGGGTTTATCTCTGGGCTTTCTATCCTGTTCCATTGATCTATATTTCTGTTTTTGTGCCAGTACCATACTGTCTTGATTACTGTAGCTTTGAAGTATAATCTGAAGTCAGGAAGCCTGATTCCTCCAGCTCCGTTTTTCGTTCTCAAGATTGCTTTGGCTATTCGGGGTCTTTTGTGTTTCCATACAAATTGTGAAATTTTTTGTTCTAGTTCTGTGAAAAATGCCAGTGGTAGTTTGATAGGGATTGCATTGAATCTGTAGATTGCTTTGGGTAGCAGAGTCTTTTTCACAATGTTGATTCCTCCAATCCAAGAACATGGTATATCTCTCCATCTATTTGTATCATCTTTAATTTCTTTCATCAGTGTCTTATAATTTTCTGCATACAGGTCTTTTGTCTCCTTAGGTAGGTTTATTCCTAGATATTTTATTCTTTTTGTTGCAATGGTAAATGGGAGTGTTTTCTTGATTTCACTTTCAGATTTTTCATCCTTAGTGTATAGGAATGCCAGAGATTTCTGTGCATTAATTTTGTATCCTGCTACTTTACCAAATTCATTGATTAGCTCTAGTAGTTTTCTGGTGGCATCTTTAGGATTCTTTATGTATAGTGTAACGTCATCTGCAAAGAGTGACAGCTTTACTTCCTCTTTTCCGATTTGGATTCCTTTTATTTCCTTTTCTTCTCTGATTGCTGTGGCTAAAACTTCCAAAACTATGTTGAATAAGAGTGGTGAGAGTGGGCAACCTTGTCTTGTTCCTGATCTTAGTGGAAATGCTTTCAGTTTTTCACCATTGAGGACGATGTTGGCTGTGGTTTTGTCATATATGGCCTTTATTATGTTGAGGAAAGTTCCCTCTATGCCTACTTTCTGCAGGGTTTTTGTCATAAATGGGTGTTGAATTTTGTCAAAAGCTTTCTCTGCATCTATTGAGATGATCATATGGTTTTTCTCCTTCAATTTGTTAATATGGTGTATCACGTTGATTGATTTGCGTATATTGAAGA
>NW_021700429.1:0-259 GCF_005190385.1 Monodon monoceros
CATGGGAATGTGGGCCTTCTGCTCTGAGGTCCCAACGGTGGGTTGCTCAGTTTCATGATGAGGGCCCTCTGGTGTGAGTTCACTCCGGCCTGGATCCCATAGCCTCGCTGCTCCTGGCCACCTGCGGGGAGGTTACAACTGCGGGATTCCTCACATTTTTTCTTCTATGGGCCCTCTGTTTTGAGACTCCTCCTGCCTGCCTCACTCCCAGCCCCTTGGTGATGTGTGTCCTCTGGTTTGAGGCCACGTGTGCTGGGTC
>NW_021700429.1:359-1138 GCF_005190385.1 Monodon monoceros
TAGCCTCGCTGCTCCTGGCCACCTGCGGGGAGGTTCCAACTGCGGGATTCCTCACCTTTTTTCTTCTATGGGCCCTCTGTTTTGAGACTCCTCCTGCCTGCCTCACTGCCAGCCCCTTGGTGATGTGTGTCCTCTGGTTTGAGGCCACGTGTGCTGGGTCCCTCACCTTTCGATGATGTGGACCCACTGGTGTGAGGACACTCCTGCCTGGTTCCTATCCCCTTGATGATGTGGGCCCTCTGGTGAGAGTCTGATCCTGGCTGGGTTCCTCACCCTTCTGTGAGGTGGGCCCTCTGCTGTGAGGTCACTCCTGCCTGGCTGGCACACCCCGCCTGGGCAACATCGGCCCTCTTGTGGCAGTTGGAGCCTGCTGGGAGCCTCCTCCCCTCGGTGATGAGGGCCCTCTTGCGTCAGGCCCTAACTGCTGGGTACCCACATTTTCTGATACGTGCTAAGTGGTGCGAGGACACTCCTGCGAGGTTCCCATCCCCATGGGGATGTGGGCCTTCTGCTCTGAGGTCCCAATGGCTGGGTTGCTCACAGTTTCATGATGTGGGCCCTCTGCTCTGAGTTCACTGCAGCCTGGATAGCATAGACTTGGTGCTCTGGGCCGCCTGCTGGGAGGTTCCCACTGCAGGATTCCTCAGCTTTTTTATTCTATGGGCCCTGTGTTGTGAGGCTACTCCTGCCTGCCTCACTCCGAGCCCCTTGGGGATGTGGGTCCTCTGGTTTAGGCCACATGTGCTGGGTTCCTCACCTTTCTATGATGTGGCCACACT
>NW_021700430.1:0-1113 GCF_005190385.1 Monodon monoceros
ATTCAGTGTATTAGTGATATCTTATGATGTTTCTTTTTCTGTGTGACTTATTTTTCGTAGAATCATCGTACCTGAATCCAATCATTATGCTGCTACGGGCCTGATGACGTAAATTTCATTGCTGAGTGATATTCCATTGTACGTAGGTACCACAACTTCTTTATCCATTTTTTGCTTTCAAGGATCTTTAACATGTACCGTAGACGAGGTTCTTGTAAACAGAACCGTCCCAAACTTTGGGGTAGCTGTGTATTTTTGATTTTAATTTCCCTAAGCTATAGGACCATAAGTGGAAGTGCCATAGGCTGTGTTGCTTTGTTTCCTACCTGTTTCAGGAAACACCAAACACTTCTCCAGAGTGGCTGTTGGCAATTTACATCCCGCCCATCAGCATAACAAGGCTCCCTGTTCTCCATGACCTGTCCTGCCTTTCTGGATTTTACACTTTTTTCAGATGGCCCTTTTGTCCGGGGGGCAGTGAGACTTCATTGTAGTGCAGATTTCCTTTACACGCTTGCTTGGTTGGCCAAAAAGTGCGTATGCGTTTTTTCCCAGGGAAAAACGCATACGCCCTTTTTGGCCAAGTGCATCATTGTCGACATTCTGCCTCATTTCCTATGCATTAAGTGCAATTCCAGTCTACCCCCTGAAATCGTTTTCCTGAAATTCTGCCCCGCATTCAAGTCCTCTTCGAAGGGTTAATGCAATACATTTTTGGACGATAGCTGTCATTCATAACTCTTCAGGTTTGTGAATTACAGTGCCCCTGAGCTCCTTTCTTCAACTCGCTTTCTTGTGAGCTGGCCGCAAAACCGCAGGATGGCTTCAGGCCCTAATCTGTTTCAGGCAGGGCACGCTGAGCCTTTGGTTAATTCCTCTTCCTGGTGGGAAATGAGGGTTCCATTTGCCCGTGCAGACACCTACAGCTAGTCTCTCATTGGTTCTCCCTATTCCTGTTCACCTTGCGCAGAAATTGCAAACTGTGACAAACAGGAGGTTAAAGACACTGACTCTCCAAGTGGGGAGAGTGTTAGTAAAGCGTCTGGAATGGTGAACCCGAGTACCAGGGGACGAAAACTGAGATGCATTTGAAAACGTTTCCCAATCACACGG
>NW_021700431.1:0-885 GCF_005190385.1 Monodon monoceros
CTTACCCGAAGCCTTACCCTAACCCGTCCCCTAAACCTAACCCGTACGCTAACACTAACACGTGCCCTAACACCTTCGCTCACCCTAAACCTTTGTCGTACCCTAACCTGTACCCTAAACATTCCCCGTCCCCTAACCCTAAACCTAACCCTAACCCTAACCCTTACCCTAAGCCTTACACTAACCTGTCCCCTAATCCTAACCCGTACGCTAACACTAACCCGTACCCTAACACGTACGCTCAACCTAAACCATTGTCGTAACCTAACCTGTACCCTAAACCGTCCCCATCCCCGTCCCCTAACCCTAACCCTAAACCTAACCCTAATTCTTACCCGAAGCCTTAACCTAACCCATCCCCTAATCCGAACCCGTACGCTAATACTAACGGTACCCTATCACGTACGCTCACCCTAAACCTCTGTCGTACACTAACCTGTACCCTAAACCGTCCCCGTCCCCGTCCCCTAACCCTAACCCTAACACTTACCTGAAGCTTTACCCTAACCCGTCCCCTAATCCTAACCCGTACGCTAACACTAACCCGTACCCTAACAGGTACGCTCACACTTAAAGCTTGTCGTACACTATCGTGTACCCTAAACCGTCCCCGTCCCCTAACCATAACCCTAATCCTTACCCGAAGCCTTAGCCTAACCTTTCCCCTAATCCTAACCCGTACGCTAACACTAACCCATACCCTAACACGTACGCTCACCCTAAACCGTTGTCGTACCCTAACCTGTACCCTAAACCGTCCCCGTCCCCTAAACCTAACGCTAACACTAACCCTAACCTGTACCCGAAGCCTTACTCTAAAGCGTCCCCTAATCCTAACCCTTACGCTAACCCTAACCCGTACCCTAACACGTACGCTCACCCTAA
>NW_021700431.1:985-2349 GCF_005190385.1 Monodon monoceros
ACGCTCACCCTAAACCATTGTCGTGCCCTAACCTGTACCCTAAACCGCACCCGTCCCCGTCCCCTTTCCCTAACCCTAACCCTAACCCTTACCCGAAGCCTTACCCTAACACATTCCCTAATCCTAACCCGTATGCTAACACTAACCCGTACCCTAACACGTACGCTTACCCTAAACCATTGTCGTACCCTAACCTGTACCCTAAACCATCCCCGTCCCCTAACCCTAACCCTAACCCTTATCCGAAGCCTTAACCTAAGCCGACCCCTAATCCTAACTCGTACACTAACACTAACCCGTACCATAACACGTACGCTCACCGTAAACCATTGTCGTACCCTAACCTATACCCTAAACCGTCCCTGTCCCCGTTCCCTAAACCTAACCCTAACCCTAACCCTAACCCTTACCAGAAGCCTTACCCTAACACGTCCCCTAATCCTAACACGTACACTAACACTAAACATTACCCTAACACGTACGCTCAACCTGAACCATTGTCGTACCCTAACCTGTTCCCTAAACCGTCCCGGTACCCTAACCCAAACCCTAACACTAACCCAACCCTTACGCGAAGCCTTACCCTAACCAGTCCCCTAATCCTAAACCGTACACTAACACTAACCCGTACCCTAACACGTACGCTCACCCTAAACTTTTGTCGTACCCTAACCTGTACCCTAAACCGTCCCCATCCCCTAAACCTAACCCTAACCCTAACCCTAACCCTTACCTGAAGCCTTACCCTAACCCATCCCTTAATCCGAAACCGTACGCTAACACTAACCCGTACCCTAAAACGTAGGCTCACCCTAAACCGTTCTCTTACCCTAAGCTGTACCCTAAATCATCCCCTTCCCCTAACCCTAACCCTAACATTAACCCTAACCCTAACCCTTACCCTAAGGCTTACCCTAATCCGTCCCCTAACTCTAACCCATACGCTAACACTAACCCGTGCCCAAACACGTACGCTCACCCTAAACCATTGTCGTACCATAACCTGTACCCTAAACCGTCCCCGTCCCCTAACCCTAACCCTAACCCTTACCCGAAACCTTACCCTAACCCGTCCCTAATCCGAACCCGTACGCTAACATTAACCCGTACCCTAACACGTACGCTCACCCTAAATCGTTCTCGTACCCTAACCTGTACCCTAAACCGTTCCCGTCGCATAACCCTAACCCTAACCCTAACCCTTACCCGAAGCCTTACCATAACCCATCCCCTAATCCTAACCTGTACGCTAACACTAACCCGTACCCTAACACGTACGCTCACCCTAAAATTTTCTCATACACTAACCTGTACCCTAAACCTTCCCCATCCCCTAACCCTAACCCTAAACTTAACCCTAACCC
>NW_021700432.1:0-2421 GCF_005190385.1 Monodon monoceros
TCCCTGATTCCCCAGGCCACACAAATCTCTGCCTCTTAGGGTCAGTGCCATACAACCTAGCTGTCTCTTACGTTAATCTTGCCTCTCAAGCCAAACTCAGAATATGGGTCTCTCTTGCCCTCCTGTGGCCCCTGCGGCTGTGCCAGCCCACCGGCACGCCCCACGTGGGGTGTCTACTAGACCAGGGCATGGGTGGGGAGGCCCAGGGGTGAGGGGCGAGGCAGAGTACCTTTGCCTCTACCCTGTTCTCCTCCACAAAACTGCCCCTCCTCCTCAAGCCTGCCCCTCAAGTCAAAGCTTCCATATATGACGTCAGTGGGTAGTGATGCCCTCACAGGCGTTCTCAGAGTTTCCATGGCAGCATAACTGTGCAAACGCGCTGCACTCAGAGAAACTTCTCTACCAGTTGTCCACCAGATACCAATCTTTTTGGCTTTCTGTGTGAGAATGTGTGACCGGATAGTGTACGTGTACTCTAACCTGTGCTCTGTTCCGTGGGTGGGCAGTGCAGCAGGGACACCCAGACAGGGCAACTCTACAGGAGGTGTGATACACACACAACCTCACCTGGCTGGCACATGTTCCTGTGGGGGTTGCCAACTACGTACAGCTGAGCACTTTCCCAGATGTAAGTAATACCAGTGAGCTGGGACGCCTTCAGGGACGCACAGTTCTCACTGCTGAGGACAAGTGAAAGGCCATCCCTGGACAAGTGTGCAGGACGGTTCTGAGCTTTATAAATGTAGCCTTACCCTTTGGGCTTCAGGATGCTTCCATTCAGACCGTTTCCTGATTGGCCTCTTAACAAAAGACAAGTGCATTTTTGTTGGCAAATTGCAAGTGGAGCGGTTTGAGGAACAGGGCCACTCTTGAACCGCACCTTCAAACCCAGACACCACTGGGCTATCATGTAGACATCTATATCGGTGCCCTCAGACACATCCCTTACTGAGTTGCTGAGTACTAGGGGAGAGGGTGTTGCCATATTGATGGGAAGACCGTAAGAACGAAGGGGGGGTGATGAAGTGCTAACGGGACTGGAGGGCTGAGGAGATGGTGTTCCAGGAGGCTGGGTTGATGTGAGCCTAGACTTGGTACCCAGAACCCGGTTCTGAGTCTCCTGATCATTCTGCCTCAGGATTTGGCCTTGTTCTAATCCACATAAAAGTATCAGAGGGCTGGATTTCAGTGTGGTTGAAACAGGCAGGCTAAGTGGGGCCCAAGCGGGGTTGCCAAGGTGGGCGGGGCTCTTAACCATTTATATTAGATTATGTTTTTCAAAACTTGAAAGACATTTCCATGAAAGCCTCAGAAGTGACACACTGCAAGAAATGTTTTCTCTGTTGTAGAAGGGAGATATGGAGAGCATCACGATTGCAATTAGTTTCGGGCTCTACTGTTTTCCCTGGAAACGGTGAAGAGACTTCCTCATCCGCTGCAGCCGTAGACTCTGGGGAGGGCTTTTGCAGCCAGAGTCCCTTCCTTAGGGACTCATAGAGGTGATGGGCCAAGGCTGTGTTTTGGACGTCAAGTAGATTAAAGGTCTTCAGCTAAAAGCTGGGAGAGTCATGAGAGAGGGAAGTTCTGGCAGGAGACTGTGCACAGCAGAAGTGACTGATCAGTTCTGATTTTCTTTGCAGCAGCAGTTGCTCCCGTTTCTCGTCCTACACCTGGTCAGTACCATGTGCTCTAACGAGGGTGTGGAAAAACGCAGTTCTGCCGGCATGGGGAGACATACTGCCTATTTGGTGGCTACCGGCTCTACGGGGATGTTCCTTTCGCCAAGCCAGCAAATGTGGAAGCAGAGACGCCAGTCGCGAGACATGCTCCCAAGGGAAAGCACGCTCCGAAAAGGTCCGTTTTCGACCTGCGTTTCTCCAGACCCACTGTCCGGCGATTGTAGCTTGGTGACAGGAGGCGGACCCCTCAGAATCTTGCAGTTGAGCCATCCTGAAGAGAGTGCAACGGTTTAACTGCCTAAGCCAGCGAATGCCTCTTCCTGCAGTGACCCTGCCCCCCCCAACTGCCCACTGCCACAGATTAGAACCTGCGTCATTTTGTCTGAGCCTTCCCCAGCCAGGATCCTCCTTCTACACTAAATGGCCATAAGCCAGCAGCCTCAGATACTGAGGTTTGTATTGAGAGTCTGCCCTGAACATCCCAGGGCTGAAGCTGGCCTGGAAGAAAACCTGCCGTTCCTCTGCTCAATCCTCAGGGGCCCCTTTTTAAGCTGAAGAAAGAAAAGTCTACACTCTTTGAGCCAAGGAGGATGCAGGAGCAGAGACAGGGTGCAGAGAAGCCTTAGCAGTCTACCACATGTGCTCCTGCCCTGAGCCTTTGTCAGCGGCCACCACCACAAACCAGGGGGGAGCTTGGATTTTTGAAACAGAAAGCAGCAATCTGTGGCTTCCCAAAGAGCCT
>NW_021700433.1:0-785 GCF_005190385.1 Monodon monoceros
AACCCTAACACTTACTCGAAGCCTTACCCTAAACCGTCCCCTAATCCTACCCTGTACGCTAACACTAACCCGTATCCTAACACGTACGCTCACGCAAACCGTTGTTGTAAACTAACCTGTACCCTAAACCGTCCCCATACCCTAACCCTAACCCTAACCCTAACCCTAACCCTTACCCGAACACTTAACCTATCTCGTCCCCTAATCCTGAACCGTACGCTAACACTAACCCATACCCTAACACTTACCCTCACCCTATACCGTTGTTGTACCCTAACCTGTACCCTAAACCGTCCCCGTCCCCGTCCCCGTCCCATAACCCTAACCCTAACCCTTACCCGAAGCCTTACCCTAACCCGTTCCTTAATCCTAACCTGTACGCTAACACTAACCCGTACCCTAACACGTACGCTCACCCTAAACCTTTGTCGTACAGTAACCTGTACCCTAAACCGTCCCCATCGCCGTTCCCTAACCCTAACCCTAACCCTAACCCTTACCCGAAACCTTACCCTTACCCGTCCCCTAATCCTAACCCGTACTGTAACACTAACCCGTACCCTAACACGTATGCTCACTCTAAACCGTTGTCGTACCCTAAGAGGTACCCTAAACCATCCCCGTCTTCTAACTCTAACCCTAACCCTAACGCTAACCCTAACCCTTACCCGAATTCTTACCATAACCCGTCCCCTAAACCTAACCCGTACTGTAACACTAACCCATACCCTAACACGTACGCTCACTCTAAACCGTTGTCGTACCATAATAGGTACCCTAAACCA
>NW_021700433.1:885-1530 GCF_005190385.1 Monodon monoceros
CCCCTAATCCTAAACCGTACGCTAACACTAACCCATACCCTAACACTTACCCTCACCCTATACCGTTGTCGTACCCTAACCTGTACCCTAAACCGTCCCCGTCCCCGTCCCCGTCCCATAACCCTAACCCTAACCCTTATCCGAAGCCTTACCCTAACCCGTTACCTAATCCTAACCCGTATGCTAACACTAACCCGTACCCTAACACGTACGCTCACCCTAAACCGTTCTCGTACAGTAACCTGTACCCTAAACCGTCCCCATCACCGTTCCCTAACCCTAACCCTAACCCTAACCCTTACCCGAAACCTTACCCTTACCCGTCCCCGAATCCTAACCCGTACTGTAACACTAACCCGTACCCTAACACGTACGCTCACTCTAAACCGTTGTCGTACCCTAACAGGTACCCTAAACCATCCCCGTCCTCTAACTCTATCCCTAACCCTAACGCTAACCCTAACCCTTACCCGAATTCTTACCCTAACCGTCCCCTAATCCTAACCCATACGCTAACACTAACCCATACCCTAACATGTACGCTCAATCTAAACCGTTGTCGTACCCTAACCTGTACCCTAAACTGTCCCCGTCCCATAGCTGTAACCCTAACTCTAACCAGAACCCTAACCCTTACACGAAGCC
>NW_021700434.1:0-1705 GCF_005190385.1 Monodon monoceros
CCAACTCAATGGTGGCTCCCAGTGGTTTCGGGCCAGCTTCTGTCGGTCAGGAGTGCCGGGCACGTCTCCCTCCGGGCTGAGCGTAGCGCAGCGTGGGCGGGCAGGTGGGATGCACAAGGGACCGCGGGCCCCGGTCCCTGAAGCCTCCGGGGCCACGTCCTTGTGTACGGCCTGCGGGATCTGGCGTGGGGCGCCAAGCGCCAAAAAGTTTGCTGGGTCCCGCCGGCCCTGGGCTGGGTGTTCGCCAACATCTCCGCCACACCCCTGTACCCTAGACCTCCGTTTCCTTGTCTAGGTGGGCGGCGGGGCCCTGCCGGGTCGGGCGGGCCGTTGGGCTGGAGGTAAGCCCCAAGCGCCTGCTAAGCTGCGCCTCAAGAGGCATCCCACGAGCCTGCAGCCACCTACTGCCAAAGCAGCCCAGACGGGCGTGATGTCGGTTCAATCGTGGAAGCTAAGCAGGGTCGGGCCTGTTTAGTAGCTGGATGGGAGACCTCCTGAGAATACCGGCTTTTGCAGGATTTTGGCCTCCAGCTCTGCGTTCTCCTTTTCTCGCCCGCGGCGGCGGCGGCTATCCCTACCCCGCCGGGTACCTCTGCAGGCCCCACCTCCTCAGGCCCCTCCCACCACAGCAAGTGTCTGACGGGGCGCTCCCCGCCTGCCTGACCGGCCAGGCGGCCAGAAGGCGTCCCTGGAAGGCAGCGGCACACCAGACGCTCCGGGGGTGCCCTGATGGAACCCAGACATGGCCGCGGACACGGGTGCCGTCCGTGCGGCCCACGAGCCCCGCGAAATGCACCTGGCCTCACCCACTGGAGCACAGCCCCGTCGCCGCCACCTGCCTACCGGGGTGTCTCTCCACAGCTCCATACGGAAAATGCCGCCCCTCCGCCGTTTCGCTCTGGCCGGGGGCGGGAGCGGGATCGAGGGCCCAGGCCACTTCCCCGGGGCTGCCGGCCACTTGGGGCGGGGTGCTGAGCTCGGAACTGCGGCGTAGGGGCAAGGGTGGCGTTGCTGGGTCTTAGGGGCCGTGCCAACTCAATGGTGGCTCCCAGTGGTTTCGGGCCAGCTTCTGTCGGTTAGGAGTGCCGGGGACGTCTCCCTCCGGGCTGAGCGTAGCACAGCGTGGGCGGGCAGGTGGGATGCCCAAGGGACCGCGGGCCCCGGGCCCTGAAGCCTCCGGGGCCACGTCCTTGTGTACGGCCTGCGGGATCTGGCGTGGGGCGCCAAGCGCCGAAAAGTTTGCCGGGTCCCGCCAGCCCTGGGCTGGGTGTTCGCCAACATCTCCGCCACACCCCTGTACCCTAGACCTCCGTTTCCTTGTCTAGGTGGGCGGCGGGGCCCTGCCGGATCGGTCGGGCCGCTCGGCTTGCGGTATGCCCCAAGCGCCTGCTAAGCTGCGCCTCAAGAGGCAGCCCGCGAGCCTGCAGCCACCTACTGCCAAAGCAGCCCAGACGGGCGTGATGTCGGCTCGATCTAGGAAGCTAAGCAGGGTCCGGCCAGTTTAGTACGTAGATGGGAGACCTCCTGGGAATACCGCGTGTTACAGGCTTTTGGCCTCCCGCTGTGTATTCTCCTTTTGTCGCACGCGGCGGCGGCGGCGGCTATCCCTGCCCCCGCCGGGTACCTCTGCAGGCCCCACCTCCTCAGGCCTTCCCACAACAGCAAGTGTCTGACGGGGCGCTGCCCGCCTGCCTGACCGGCCAGG
>NW_021700435.1:0-6514 GCF_005190385.1 Monodon monoceros
TAGAGAGTTGGAACCTATGGAATGGGTACCATGCAGTATGACTTCAGAGGGTCTGCATTTGCTCACCGAACCTCACAAATGCTATCAGCCTGAAGTTTCCAGCCTTATATCTCACCCAGCTCTGGGTGTAGATGTGGTAAATCCAGGTTGCATCACAAGCCCTGAATGAATTATTTAAGAATTGCTCTCTATTTCACTCTCATTGTGTTTTGATTTTGTAATTCATTTTGATAATGGGATTTATCGGATTTTCTCTGCTGCGTTCATGCCGCTGCACACACGCTTGATTCTCTTATGGCGACATATAAATCCATGGGTTTGAAGATTCTTACTAGTCAGGTGTATTCCTAGGCGTTGAATATGGGGTGTTTAGTACATTTCCTTGAGGAAGTGGTAAGTCTTGACTACTACATATTTGGCTTACGGAACGGTTACTGTGTTAATTTCTATCTCTGGTTTTATGCAGCACCCCATCTCACCTTTCCCATTGAGCAACCATAAGTTGGTTTTCTAAATTTTAACCCTATTCTGTTTTGCAAGTCAGTTCATGTGTAGCCAAGTTTTCATTCCATGTATTAGTGATATCTTATGATGTTTCATTTTCTGTGTGACTTATTTCACTTAGAATCATCGTACCTTAATCCACTCATTATGCCACGATGGGCCTGATGACATAGATTGCATTGGTGAGTGATATTATATTCTACGTACGTACCGCAACTTCTTTATCCATTTTTTGCTTTGTGAGATATTTTACTTGTACCGTAGACGAGGTTCTTGTAAACAGAGCCTTCCGAAACTTTGGGGTGGCTGTGTGTTTTTTATTTTAATTTCCTTAAGCTATAGGACCATAAGTGGAAGTGCCGTAGGCTCCCTTGCTTTGTTTTTTAAGTGTTTGAGGAAGCACCATACACTCCTCCAGAGTTGCTCTTGGCAATTTACATCCCGCCCGTTAGCATAACAAGGCTCCCTGTTCTCCATGGCCTGTGATGCCTTTCTGGATTTTACACTTTTTTCAGATGGCCCTTTTGACCGGGGGCAGTGAGACTTCACTGTAGTGCAGATTTCTTTAACATGCTTGCTTGGTTGGCCAAAAAGGGCGTATGCGTTTTTTCCTGAATATATTCAGGAAAAAACGCATACTCCCTTTTTGGCCAAGGGCATCATTGTCGACGTTCTGCCTCTTTTCCTATGCTTTAAATGCAATTCCAGTCGACCCCCTGAAATCGTTTTCCTGCAATTCTGGCCCGCTTTCAAGTCCTCTTCGCAGCCTTGCTTCAATATATTTTTGGACGATAGCTGTCTTACATAACTCTGCATGTTTGTGAATTACAGTGCCCCTGAGCTCCTTTCTTCAACTCGCTTTCTTGTGAGCTGTCCGAAAAACCGCAGGATTGCTTTAGGCCCTAATCTGTTTCCGGCAGAGCATGCTGAGCCTTTGGTTAATTCCTCTTCCTGGTGGGAAATGAGCGTTACATTTGCCAGTGCAGACACCTACAGCTAGTCTCTCATTGGTTCTCCCTATTCCTATTCATCTTCCACCGAAATTGCAAACTGTGCCAAACAGGAGGTTAAAGGCACTGACTCTCCAAGTGGGAAGAGTGTTAGTAAAGCATCTGGAATGGTGAACGCGAGTACCAGGGCTCGAAACCTGAGATGCATTTGAAAACGTTTCACAATCACACGGTGGCCCATACAATGGGTTTCCCATGCATGTTTTAGCTGAAGGAAGAATCCCTTAAACCTTGAGAGTTGGGACCCATGGAATGGGTACCATGCAGTATGTCTTCAAAGGGTCTGCATTTGCTCACCGAACCTCACCTATGCTATCAGCCCGAAGTGTGCAGCCTTATGTCTCACCCAGCTCTGGGTGTAGATGTGGTAAATCCAGGTTGCATCACAAGACCTGAATGAATTATGTAAAAATTGCTCTCTATTTCACTGTCATTGTGTTTTGTTTTTGAAATTTATTTTGATAATGGGATTTATCGGATTTTCACTACTGTGTTTAGGCCACTGTACACAAGCTTGATTCTCTTACGGATACATATAAATCCATGGGTTTTAAGGTTCTTACTAAGGAGCTGTATTCCTAGGCGTTGAATATGAGGTGTTGAGTCCATTTCGTTGAGCAAGGAGTAGGTCTTGTCTATTACATATTTGGCTTATGGAACGGTATCTGTGCTAATTTCAATCTCTGGTTTTATGCAGCACCCCAACCCACCTTTCCCCATAAGCAAGCATAAGTTGGTTTTCTAAATTTGAGACCCTGTTCTGTTTTGTAATTCAGTTCATGTGTAGCCAAGTTTACATTCCGTTTTTTAGTGATATCTTATGATGTTTCTTTTTCTGTGTGACTTATTTCACGTAGAATCATCGAACCTGAATCCACTCATGCCGCTATGGGCCTGATGACATAGATTTCATTGCTGAGTGATATTCCATTGTACGTAAGTACCACAATTTCTTTATCCATTTTTTGCATTCTGGGATATTTAACTTGTACCGTAGTGGAGGTTCTTGTAAACAGAGCCGTCCAAAACTTTAGGGTGGCTCTGTGTTTCTGATTTTAATTTCCCTAAGCTATAGGACCATAAGTGGAAGTGCCATAGGCTGTGTTGCTTTCTTTCCTACGTGTTTCAGGAAACACCATACACCTCTCCTGATTGGCTGTTGGCAAGTCACATCCCGCCCATCAGCATAACAAGTTTCCCTGTTCTCCATGGCCTGTCCTGCCTTTCTGGATTTTACACTTTTTTCAGATGGCCCTTTTGATTGGAGGGCAGTGAGACTTCATTGTAGTGCAGATTTCCTTTACACGCTTGCTTGGTTGGCCAAAAAGGGCGTATGCGTCTTTTCCTGAATATATTCAGGAAAAAACGCATACGCACTTTTAGGCCAAGTGCATCATTGTCGACATTCTGCCTCTTTTCCTATGCTTTAAGTGCAATTCCAGTCTATCCGCTGAAATCGTTTTCCTGAAATTCTGCCCAGCTTTCCAGTCCTTTTCGCAGACTTATTTAAATATATTTTTGGATGATATGTGTCATTCATAACTCTGCAGGTTTTTGAATGACATTGCCCGTGAGCTCCTTTCTTCAACTTGCTTTCAACTGAGCTGGCCGCAAAACCGAATGATTGCTTCAGGCCCTAATTAGTTTCTGGCAGGGAACGCTGAACCTTTGGTTAATTCCTCTTCCTGGTGGGAAATGAGCGTTATATTTGCCCGTGCAGACACCTACAGAAAGTCCCTCATTGGTTCTCCCTATTCCTGTTCATCTTGCGCAGAAATTGCAAACTGTGCCAAACAGGAGGTTAAAGGCACTGACTCTCCAAGTGGGGAGAGTGTTAGTAAAGCGTCCAGAATGGTGAACCCGAGTACCAGCGCACGAAAATTGAGATGCATTTGAAAACGTTTCCCAATTACATGGTGGGCCAAACTCTGGGTTTCCCATGCATGTTTTAGCTGAAGGAAGAATCCCTGAAACCTGGAGAGTTGGGACCCTTGGAATGGGTACCATGCAGTATGACTTCAAAGGGAATGCATTTGCTCACCGAACCTCACCAATGCTCTCAGGCCGGAGTGTCCAGCCTTATGTCTCACCCGGCTCTGGCTGTAGATGTGGTAAATCCAGGTTGCATCAAAAGCCCAGAATGAATTATTTAAGAATTGCTGTCTATTTCACTGTCATTGTGTTTTTTTTTTTTAAATTTATTTTGATAATGGGATTTATCGGATTTTCACTGCTGCGTTTAGCCCGCTGTACACACGATTGATTCATTTACGGACACATAGAAATCCATGGCTTTTAAGATTATTATTAGTCAGGTACATTCCTAGGCGTTGAATATGGGGTGTTGAGTCCATTTCGTTGAGCAAGGAGTAGGTCTTGTCTATTACATATTTGATTTATGGACCGGTATCTGTGCTAATTTCAATCTCTGGTTTTATGCAGCACCGCAACTCACCTTACCCCATAAGGAAGCATAAGTTGGTTTTCAAAATTTGAGACCATGTTCTGTTTTGTAATTCAGTTCATGTGTTGCCAAGTTTACATTCCGTGTATTAGTGATATCTTATGATGTTTCTTTTTCTGTGTGACTTACTTCACGTAGAACCATCGTACCTGAATCCACTCATTATGCCATGATGGGCCTGATGACATAGATTTCACTTTCTGGGATATTTAACTTGTACCGTAGACGAGGTTCTTGTAAGTAGAGCCGTCCCAAATTTGGGGTGGCTGTGTGTTTTTGATTTTAATTTTCCTAAGCTATAGGACCATAAGTGGAAGTGCCATAGGCTGTGTTTCTTTGTTTCCTACGTGTTTCAGGAAACACCATACACTTCTCCAGATTGGCTGTTGGCAATTTACATCCCGCCCTTCAGCATAACAAGGCTCGCTGTTCTCCATGGCCTGTCCTGCCTTTCTGGATTTTAAACTTTCTTTAGATGGTCCTTTTGACCGAGTGGCAGTGAGACTTCATTGTTGTGCAGATTTCCTTTACACGCTTGCTTGGTTGGCCAAAAAGGGCGTATGCGTTTTATCCTGAATATATTCAGGAAAAAACCCATACGCCCTTTTTGGCCAAGTGCATCATTGTCGACATTCTGCCTCTATTCCTAGGCTTTAATTGCATATCCAGTCTACCCCCTGAAATCGTTTTCCTGAAATTCTGCCCCGATTTCCAGTCCTCTTCGCAGACTTACTTCAATATATTTTTGGATGATAGCTGTCATTCATAACTCTGCAGGTTTGTGAATTACAGTGCCCCTGACCACCTTTCTTCAACTCGCTTTCTTGTGAGCTCTCCACAAAACCTCAGGATTGATTCAGGCACTAACCAGTTTCCGGCAGGGAATGATGAGCCTTTGGTTAATTCCTCTTCCTAATTTTAAATGAGCATTACATTTGCCCGTGCAGACACCTACAGCTAGTCTCTCATTGGTTCTACCTATTCCTGTTCATCTTGCGCAGAAATTGCAAACTGTGCCAAACAGGAGGTTAAAGGCACTGACTCCCCAAGTGGGGAGAGTGTTAGTAAAGCGTCCGGAATGCTGAACCTGAGTACCAGGGCACGAAAACATAGATACATTTGAAAACGTTTCCCAATAACACGGTGGACCATACTCTGTGTTTCCATTGCATGTTTTAGCTGAAGGAAGGATCCCTTAAACCTGGAGAGTTGGGACCCATGGAATGTGTACCATGCAGTATGCCTTCAAATGTTATGCGTTTGCTCACCGAACCTCACCAATGCTATCAGCCCGAAGTGTCCAGCCTTATGTCTCACCCAGCTCTGGGTGTAGATGTGGTAAATCCAGGTTGCATCACAAGCCCAGAATGAATTATTTAAGAATTGCTCTCTATTTCACTGTAATTGTGTTTTGTTTTTGAAATTTATTTTGATAATGTGATTTATCGGATTTTCACTGCTGCGTTTACGACGCTCTACACACGCTTGATTCTCTTATGGAGACATATAAATCCGTGGGTTTTAAGATTCTTACTAGTCAAGTATATTGCTAGGTGTTGAATATGGGGTGTTGATTCCATTTGGTTGAGCAAGGAGTAGGTCTTGTCTATTACATATTTGGCTTATGGAACGGTATCTGTGCTAATTTCAATCTCTGGTTTTATGCATCACGCCAACACACCTTTCCCCATGAGGAAGCATAAGTTGCTTTCTCTGAATTTGAAATCCTATTCTGTTTCGTAATTCAGTTCATGTGTAGCCAAGTTTACATTCCATGTTTTAGTAATATCTTATGATGTTTCTTTTTCTGTGTGACTTATTTCACGTAGAATCATCGTACCTGAATCCACTCATTATGTCGCTATGGGCCTGATGACATAGATTTCATTGGTGAGTGATATTCCATTGTACGTACGTACCACAAATTCTTTATCCATTTTTCGCTTTCTGGGATATTTAACTTGTACCATACAAGAGGTTCTTGTAAAGAGAGCCGTCCCAAACTTTCGGGTGGCTGTGTGTTTTTGATTTTAATTTCCCTAAGCTATAGGACCATAAGTGGAAATTCCATAGGCTGTGTTGCTTTGTTTCCTACGTGTTTCAGGAATCACCATACACTTCCCCAGAATGACTGTTGGCAATTTACATCCCGCACATCAGCATAACAAGGCTCCCTGTTCTCCATGGCAGGTCCTGTATTTCAGGATTTTACACTTTTTTCAGATGGCCCTTTTGACTGGAGGGCAATGAGACTTCATTGTAGTGCAGATATCCTTTACACGCTTGCTTGTTTGACCAAAAAGGGCGTATGCGTTTTTTCCTGAATATATTCAGGAAAAAACGCATACGCCCTTTTTGGCCAAGTGCATCATTGTCGACATTCTGCCTCTTTTCCTATGCTTTAAGTGCAATTCCAGTCTACCCCCTGAAATCATTTTCCTGAAATTCTGCCCCACTTTCAAGTGAGCCTCTCAGACTTATTTTGATATATTTTTGGACAATAGCTGTCATTCATAACTCTGCAGGTTTGTGAATT
>NW_021700436.1:0-1344 GCF_005190385.1 Monodon monoceros
ATGAATTTTAATTTTTGTGTCTGTAATTTCTTTACTATTCTAACTAAGCATTTACATTTGTCACTTTTTTTGTAATTCTGTAGCCTTTTTGTTAAAGAAGAGACTTCAAAGTGTAAAAGCTTCAGGCCTTAACTAATCTAGACTTATTCCTGATTAGAATCACTAGTCCTGAGACAAACAAACATACTATGCTTCTCCATGTTATGCAATTGAATCACCCAAAATTATGTACACAGTATTCTTTTTTTTTTTTTTAATATTTATTTATTTTTGGCTGTGTTGAGCCTTCGTTTCTGTGCGAGGGCTTTCTCCAGTTGCGGCAAGCAGGGGCCACTCTTCATCGCGGTGTGTGCGCCTCTCACTATCGCCGCCTCTCTTGCTGTGGAGCACAGGCTCCAGACGCGCAGGCTCAGTAGCTGTGGCTTACGGGCCTAGTTGCTCCGCAGCATGTGGGATCTTCCCAGACCAGGGCTCGAACCCGTGTCCCCTGCATTGGCAGGCAGATTCTCAACCACTGCGCCACCAGGGAAGCCCTACACAGTATTCTTGACAAAATTTTTGAAGTTTAATATATTAAAACCTTTATATCTAACTAAAATATTGAGAAAATATGGAGAATAGGGAAAAAGTTAAACTACCTCATAAGGAAGCAATCAATAAAATCCAAAATTTGGAGTGTACTATAGAATAATTGCCTACATTTCTTTAAAATTTTAATAGAATTGAAAAAAAATTAAAATGGAGGATTTTGCGTGATTTTTTAAAATTCTGATGTGATCAAAAACTGTGAAAATACATTTTTTAGAAGGTAAAGGAAATTGATTATGAATTGAATATTATTACATGACATTAATAAATAATTAAATTTGTAACAAGTGCTAATGTGATTGTGTTTATGTAAGAAATATTTTTATTACTATTTTTGAGATTCATATTAACTTTAAAGTTGTTTGGTTTAAAGAACAAATATTAGGGGATAGATTTAAAACGTTTTTTTTTAAGCTAGATGATGAATTCATAAGATTTATTGACCTTTCTTCTTTTGTAAATATTTGAAATTTTTTATAATTTAAAAATATTTGTTAAATTTCCCCATAAACATTCTGTTTACTTACACCATGACCAAGTGGGATTTATTCCTGGAATGCAAGGGTGGTTCAGCATATGAAAATCAATCAATGTAATATTCATACATCACATTAGCAGGAAAAACAAACCAAACCAGAACAAAACACATGATCATCTCAATGGATTAAGAAAGAGCATTTGACAAAATTTAACACATTTCATAATAAAGACACTCTAAAAACTAGGAATAGAAGGAAATCACCTCAACATAATAAA
>NW_021700437.1:0-1793 GCF_005190385.1 Monodon monoceros
CAATTTCTGCGCAAGATGAACAGGAATAGGGAGAACCAATGAGAGACTAGCTGTAGGTGTCTGCACGGGCAAATGGAATGCTCATTTCCCACCAGGAAGAGGAATTAACCAAAGGCTCTGCATACCGTGCCGGAACCATATTAGGATGTGAAGAAATCCTGCGACTTGGCGGCCAGCTCACAAGAAAGTGAGTTGAAGAAAGGAGCTCAGGGGCACTGTATTTCACAAACGTGCAGAGTTATAAATGACAGCTATCGTCCAAGTATATATTTAAGGAAGTCTGCGAAGAGGACTTGAAAGTGGGGCAGATTTGCAGGAAAACGATTTCAGTGGGTAGACTGGAATTGCATTTAAAGCATAGGAAAAGAGGCAGAAGGTCGACAATGGTGCACTTGGCCAAAATTGGCATATGCGTTTTTTCCTGAAAATAGTCAGGAAAAACGCATATGCTCTTTTTGGCCAACCAAGCAAGCATGTTAAAGAAATCTGCACTACAATGAAGTCTCACTGCCCCCTGGTCAAAAGGGCCATCTGAAAAAAGTGTAAAATCCAGAAAGGCAGCACAGGACATGGAGAACAGGGAGCCGTGTTATGCTGATGGGCGGGATGTAAATTGCCAACAGCCACTCTGGAGGAGTGTATATTGTTTCCTGAAACACCTAAAAAACAAAGCAACGGAGCCTACGGCACTTCCACTTATGGTCCTATAGCTTAGGGAAATTAAAATCAAAAACACACAGCCACCCCAATGTTTCCGACGGCTCTGATTACAAGAACCTCGTCTACGGTACAAGTTAAACATCCGAGAAAGCAAAAAATGGATAAAGAAGTTGTGGTACGTACGTAAAATGGAATATCACTCAGCAATGAAATCTACATCATCAGGACCATAGCGGCATAATGAGTGGATTCAGGTACGATGATTCTACGAGAAATAAGTCACACAGAAAAAGAAACATCATAAGATATCACTAATACACGGAATGTAAACTTGGCTACACATGAACTGAATTACAAAACAGAAGAGGATCTCAAATTTAGAAAACCAACTTATGCTTGCTTATGGGGAAAGTTGAGTTGGGGTGCTGCATAAAACCGGAGATTGAAATTAGCACAGATACCGTTCCATAAGCCAAATATATAATAGACAAGACCTACGCCTTGCTCAACGAAATGGACTCAACACCCCATATTCAACGCCTGGGAATATACGTGACAAGTAAGAATCTTAAAACCCATGGATTTATATGTCTCCATAAGGAAATCAAGCATGTGTACAGCAGCCTAAATGCAGCAGGGAGAATCCGATAAATCCCATTATCAAAATAAATTTCAAAAACAAAACAAAATGACAGTGAAATAGAGAGCAATTCTTAAATAATTCATTCAGGGCTTGTGATGCAACCTGGATTTACCACATCTACACCCAGAGCTTGGTGAGACATAAGGCTGGACACTTCGGGCTGATAGCTTTGGTGAGGTTCGGTGAGCAAACGCGGACCCTTTGAAGTCATACTGCATGGTATCCATTCCAAGGGTCCCAACTCTCCAGGTTGAATGGATTCTTCCTTCAGCTAAAACATGCATGGGAAACCCAGAGTATGGTCCACCGTGTGACTGGGAAACGTTTTCAAATGCATCTCAGTTTTCGTCCCCTGGTACTCGGGTTCACCATTCTAGACGATTTACTAACACTCTCCCCACTTCGAGAGTCAGTGCCTTTAAACTCCTGTTTGGCACAGTTTGCAATTTCTGCGCAAGATGAACAGGAATAGGGAGAACCAATGAGAGAC
>NW_021700438.1:0-2431 GCF_005190385.1 Monodon monoceros
ACATGTCATCTCTAAACAGAATACAAAAAAATCTCATTTGTACTAATATAATTAGGGTCAAATTAATTTCTTAACTACACACATGCCAACAACAAGGTAAATATTAGAGTCTCAAAAATTAATTACATAGATATCTAAAAATCAGAATGTCTTTAATGAGTTAACATCACAACATCTCATACTTATATACTAATAACTGAAAACAAACATGGTAACACAAATGTTTGGGACACAATACTTACTTACCTTCATATTGAAGATCAGAGGGTCTTCACTGTGGTAGGATCCACTTTATCACTTACCTGTTTGAAAGCAAGGTTCTGTTAGCAACCACTGTTATGTTCACAGTTATCTCGTGACAGGAACCTGAAAAACACATTCAACAAATGTGTTTAAATATACCATTTGTGGGACTTCCCGGGTGGCGCAGTGGTTAGGAATCAACATGCCAAAGCAGGGGGACACGGGTTCGAGCCCTGATCTGGGAAGATCTCACATGCCGCAGAACTAAGCCCGTGCGCCACAACTACTAAGCCTGCTCTCTAGAGCCCAAGAGCCACAACTACTGAAGCCCACGTGCCTAGAGCCCGTGCTCCACACAAGAAAAGCCACCATAATGATAAGCCTGAGCAACACAACGAAGAGTAGCCCCTGCTCGCTGCAACTAGAGAAAGCCCACAGGCAGCAACAAAGACCCAATGCAGCCAAAATTAAATAACTGAATTAATTAAAAAGAAAAAGATTAAAATTTGTTCTACCAGGACACCTGCACCTAACCTGGTTTACTTCCATTATTATGGAACACATCAACTCTACCTGGGTACGTGCGTTAATTCAGGTCAACAACAATGTCGGGTAAGACTTTCACCTCTTAACTGGACACCTGCAAAAAACCGATGGTTACGACTGTGGTGGCAACTTCAAAACACTTACAAGATATGATCAACCTACAACATTCACAGGGTTAAATATCACTAGCCTCTAAAACGTAAAAAACATAAACTCATGGTTACTACAATTATTAAGAAATTTTAGCATTTCTTACCTGAATACCTGCAACAAAATCTAGCTAACAAGAAGTGTTAGGAATGCCATCAACACTTACCTACGTACATGAAAAACAGATGGTCTGATCTTCATGTACGTAGGTATATGAAAACTGAAAGCTAATGTTTTAATAACTGGAAAGGAATCTGTCCTAACCTGAATACCTGCAAACAAGTCATTGTAACAAGTGTCAGGCTCACACTCATCACTTACCTACGTATGCGCAGGTCACATAGCCTGTGCTGTGGGTGAGGCCGAGATCGTCACACAGCTGCCCCCCAACACTGTCGCCCATTGACACCAATGCTAGGTTCACAGTGAGGTCTGGACAGGAACCTGGAAAAGACATGAGATATGGCCTTCCTACCAGGATACCTTGATTACGTTATCATTATAAGACGCATCAACTCTATCTGGATACTTGCAGTACTCCCAGGTCAACACCAAGGTTGGAAAGCCATACTTTCTTGACTGGACATCTGAGAAACCCTATGGGAAGTAGTGTGGTGGGAAATCCATAATAAATATTTGCATATGTGCAATCCCTCGACACTTAAGAGTGTTAAATTTTCTCTAAACTATAAAAAGGGAAAACTATTGTTTTCCAGATTGGCAAGGACACTATTATTTCTTACCCTGATCCCTGAAAAAAACCCCATGGTAACAGGAAGTGTTAGGACACATCCTTACTTACTCAAATATCCGCTGTTCAGAAGGCCTGTGCTGTGCTTTATGCTCAAATCATCACTTACCTGGACACCAGCACGGTCCCATCTGCAAATGCATCTCTCACTACTGTGTTAAATACATATTATCTCTAAAGAAGACTACTAAAAATCTCATCCCTACCAGTATTATTAGGGACACATTAAATTCCTACACAGATCACATGTCAAAAACAAAGTCAATATAAGACACTGAAATCAGAAATTATGTAGATATCTGAATATAAGAACGTCTTGAATCAGTGAATATCACATGATCTCATACTGGCTTAACAAGCAAAGGTCTTAACATGATACCTGCAAAAAAAAAAAAAGACATTAACACAACTGATATGAACAGCATCCTCACTTACCTAGATATTGAAGTTCACACGGTCTGCGCTGTGGTAAGACGCACTTTAAAACGTACCTGTTTAAGTGTTACGCTAGGAACCATTAGGTTCACCCTGTTCTGCTAACAGGAACCTGATGAAATACATGCGACAAATGTGTGCAAGACACAACTTCTTCTACCAGGATGCCTGCACCTGACCTTGTTCACGTCCATTATTAAAGAACACATCAACTCTACCTGGCTCCTTGCATCCATTCAAGGTCAACACTGTTGTCAGGAGAGAACAGTGGCACCTACCTGGGTACCTGCAAACATCTTATGGATA
>NW_021700439.1:0-9140 GCF_005190385.1 Monodon monoceros
AGCTGGAGCAGGTGTGTAACCCCATCATCAGCGGACTGTACCAGGGGGCGGGTGGCCCCGGGGCTGGTGGCTTTGGGGCCCAGGCCCCTAAAGGGGGCTCTGGATCTGGCCCCACTATTGAGGAGGTGGATTAGGAATCTTTCCCCAGATCGTTTATGTTTATGGAGACAGTTGGGATCCAAGATTTTGCATTGCCTTACATATAGGCCTTTCATCGGTTATCAGCTATGCAAGTTGTTTGCAAAGTTGAACTGTGTCTCTTGGTGAAGTTATGAACTGTTTTTCAGCGTGTGAGTGTAAAGATGAATGTATACTGCCATCTTTTGTCAATTTTCTGCTTTGTAATACTCATGCCAAACTCAGGCTCCCCCCCCCCCACTTTTTAACTGATTACTTCAAAGTAAATAAACTCAGAAGAATTCGAGTGATGTCTGTCTCTGTTTTATTTTGAGGGCAGAAGGGTCTGCATAGGTTCTCTTTCTTACATAGTCTAAAATTGAATGGCAATTTGCCTCTTAGATAAGGTCAGGGATCTGGAAAGTAAGGATATGTATTGTATTGTGACACACGTCTTTTAGGCAGATAGTATTCTTGGGAGGTACAAAACTGCGAATTTGAATGCTTTGGGTTTGGTGGGTCCAGAAAAAATGTTAAGAGGTACGGGCATGGCGGCCTCAAGGTGGCTGAGGGGGTAGAGGCTTTAAGGGTGGCCTCAAAAGGAGCTTGTACATGGGAGTGCTCTGGAGAAGCAGCCAAATAGAGGCAGTTGGATTGCAAGGTCATGGCTCTGTTTCCTGTGAGTACACGTGGTGCATTAGAGCCTGTTACTTAATCTGGACTCAGCATGAAAGAGAGGCTGAATTGGTAGTGAGGAGATGTGAGTTCAAGCAATGGCTTGACTAGTTATGCATGAATGCATTCTCCACTGTGATCCCTAGTTCTCATATTTTAGAATGGAAGGGTTTGGCCTCATGCCTCAATCTATATTTATTTCTGAAAAAATGCTGAGATAAAAATGCCACATTTCCAGCAGTGGTTACCTACATTTTAAGTATCCCAGTGAGTACCTTAGGGAGGTGTCATAGTTTCATGCCCCAGCAGGGGGACCCCAGTATTTCAGTGTGCTCTTACCTACCGGGCCCTGTACAGGGGCCTTTTAGGTGTTTATGAATTCTCATTCCACTGCACTGTGTATAGGTGGTGTTTGACTTCCACAGGTGAACATATGGGGAGACTTAAAAGTTACTGGCTTAACTAAAATTTATTTCAAGGTTAAAAAAAATCAGTTCAGCAAAGATGTTGAACCTGGATTCCAACTCTGGGTTTATTGGTTTTTGCCCTGCTGCCCCAAGTCCACAGGGCTTTGTGTGTGCATGTCTGGTTCTGGGTTATGTTTCTACTGTGGGTTTCACAATCAGTATTCTTTCTGCTTTAACTCTGTATGATCGAAACAATTATGTCAGATAAACAATAGGGTTGATGACAGAGGTTTAGTATTTGTTAATTTAGAAGAGTGATAGAAAAAACTTGCAGCCCTGTAACCAGGAAGACTTACCACAGACTTGCTTCCCCTTGAGATGCTTCATACCCTAGCTGCTAGCATCCTAGAAGTAATCTCCTCCACAGCCTCTTTGTTGGAAAAGGCCTGGCACAATCCTCAAGGCTTGGGGAGTGAGCCCTTTTAAAAATCAGTTGTCTGGGGTTTACAAAGATTTTGGAACTAGGTAGCGGTAGTGATTGCACAACATGGGAATGGGCTAGGTACCACTAAGTTGTACACTTTAAAATGGTTCATTTTATGTTATGTGAATTTACTTCGCCAAAAGCAGAAAAAAAATTGTGTCAACATTCTATAAAAGCACTTTGTGAGTTTGTATACTTCAAGGCCCACCAAACCTTTCACTAAATACTTGCCTTTGAAGAAAATCCAATATTATGGGAATAACATGTATAGGTAGACCTTGCCCTGTAAGTTTGGAAATGGAAATGCTTAGACTTACAGGACAGTTTGTAAAGACACGTTTAATCCTCAGGGTAGTTGAACTGTAGCGCTGTGGAGTCTAGCCACAATGTAAGTCAACCTTCATGGGGGTATGCATTTGCTACAGGACCTCCTCTACCCCATAGAGCTGCAGTAACATTTGTGACTGTCATCTGCACACAACACAGTAACTCTTCAAGCAGCCACTACCACTACTTTAGGGGGAGGTAGCAAGGGATGGGGAGGGTGGGTGGAAAAGGGCGGAGATTGGGAAGGACCTAAGAAACACCTTTGATAAGAGAGGTTAGGGAAATCTCCAGAAATTACCTTGGAGAAAATGAGTTCCTATGGCTAAATCAGTTAAGGTTATTGAGGGTGTTTTATTGATACTAAGAAGTCAATATGTTATTGCCTTGATAACATATATACCCTTGCACGGAGTACTTTGAAAATAATCACTTTTTAAGTTCCAGATGAAGCTGAGGGAATTGCAGAACTAGCAAAGAGAATGCAATGCCATCCCTGGAGAAAGTGGTGTTTTGGGTAGTAGCAGGAACTTTGGGGGAGAGGAGGTGCATCGAGATAACTGTAGATGAGGAAAGAGTTTTTAAAATTTAATACCTTCCCTAATTCCAATCTCACCTGTCTCCCTATGCCAGCCCTCAGAAGGCAGGCGGCTATGGTAATGCGACTAATTTTATGTCTTTTAAATCCAAGATATTGTGTGATTAGTAACATACATACTGTTATTCCTGGTGTTTAACAGGGTTCTGTCATCAAAAATGAAGAAAAGATACCAAAACAACAACAACGTTTATAAATGTGAAAGAAGTGGGCAGAAGCATGGGCTTTCAGTTAAAAGAGGTTGTTTCAGGTGAAAAACCAATATTGGCGATTTCTGAGGGGGAGGTCCTCACGCTAGGAATAAAAACGGTAACTGTCATCATACTTTACGCCAACTGATCACCTTAAATCCGCCCCCGAGGGTCACCCGTAAAGTATCCAGTGCAGTTCTGTGAGAGCAACCCCACCAGCCTCCTCGCCCTCTCCTAGCTCCAGCTCATTTAGAGACGTTAAGGGATCACGTAGCGCTGCGAATTCGGGATGCCGAGGTCAACCCGCCCCACCCCGCGGGCCCCTGTCCAGCCCAGCAGAGGATCGGAGCAGAGGGCACAGCGGGGCAAACAGGGTGGGAAGGCGGGGGAGTGCGGAAGGCCAGAATCACCCCCGAGGGTGGGTCTTCGACCATTTTACCCCTCGAAACGTCCCCACGAGAACCAGGGACTAGAGTCGGGTGGGGAAGCGGCAGAGACAAGCCAGCAAGCTCCCATCTATGGCCTGTCCCTGCACAGGGCGGTGGGGCCTTCTCCCGTCTGGCCACCCAGTTCATCCGGCTTCCTAGTATCAGTTACGAACCTTTCCAGTGTTTTCATCCAATAAATTAGCGAGTTTGAGTGAAACTCTAAAGGTCTCTCCTTTCTTTACTTCTTTAATCCCATTTTGAAAAAACAACCGAAAAACGCCGGCACCGGACAGGCAGCTCCGCGGCCAGCCCTACCGTCAGGCCCCGCCCCGCCCCATTTTCTCGGGGTCTTAGGGCTTCTGGCTCCTTGCCCACGTTTCAGGCTGTGCCAGGAACTTTCTGGAGTTCTCTGGGCTCGAAGGCGGGGACTGACTCGTAGGAACAGTCCTTAACAAACAAACTGCCCCACCCATGTCTCCCTACCCCCCAACCCCACTCTAGGATATCAAGCTTAGTCACGGCTCTACATTTAGTTTCCAGGAGATTCTTTGAACTGGGTGCCAGCCTAGCCTTACTAACGGGGCTCTCCCCCTCCTTTCCCCTCATAACAACCGACCAGTCTGGGATGAAGGGAAGAAGACACGGTTCTGGGAGAAGCTGGAAGGGTGGGGTGGGGGTGGGGCGATGGGGGAGATGGTTGTGAGTCAGAAGCAAGAGCCTGGAGGGGAATACCTGCTGGTCACATACCCCCCATGGTGCCCAAGATGCGGGCAGAGCCCTGACATTCACTCTTAACTATCTTCTATGGCCATTTGTTTTCTTCTTTTTAGTGTGAAAGGGTAAGGTCTACGTGCCAGCCTTGGGAGGAGTCCAAAATAGAAAGTATGAGGACATGTAGGTTCAGTCACTGGTTCTGTAATTATCTGTCTAGGTGACCAGACCAAGCCACGAAACCTCTGATCTTTTGTGCTTGTGTTTGAAAATGTAAAGGTTTGGCTGAAGGGCTCTGCCTAAAAATCTTAAGATAGTTTCTATGGTAAACTGAAAGTAATACTATAGTCCTGGTATTAACCCCCCACCTTCAGTAAGAATGATTGAGATATAACAGAACTGAGAGGGTGTGGGACCCCAACGAAGGGAGAAGGGAGCAAACTTTTGAACACTACTCTGTCACTGACACTGAACTAAGGCCTTATAAGTATTATCCTTGTAGTCGTCATCCTATGAAATATTGTTAATTCTAATTTAGAGATACAGAGACGTGTAATTTAGTTAACTTACAAGTACTTCATTGTGGAAGAAAGAAAAACAGCTTCAACAACGAAGTAGAGTCCAGATGCAAACCCAGGTTTTTTTCCATGCTGCTGGAAATTAGCAGGGTTCCCAGGTCTTTGAAGCCTTTGCCATTTGATGGTTAAAAATGCCTGGCTCATAAAAAGAAACGAAATTGAGCTATTTGTAATGAGGTGGATAGACCTAGAGTCTGTCATACAGAGTGAAGTAAGTCAGAAAGAGAAAGACAAATACCGTATGCTAACACATATATATGGAATTTAAGGGAAAAAAAATGTCATGAAGAACCTAGGGGTAAGACAGGAATAAAGACACAGACCTACTAGAGAATGGACTTGAGGATATGGGGAGGGGGAAGGGTAAGCTGTGGCAAAGCGAGAGAGAGGCACGGACATATATACACTACCAAACGTAAGGTAGATAGCTAGTGGGAAGCAGCCGCAGAGCACAGGGAGAACAGCTCGGTGCTTTGTGACCGCCTGGAGGGGTGGGATATGGAGGGTGGGAGGGAGGGAGACGCAAGAGGGAAGAGATATGGGAACATATGTATATGTATAACTGATTCACTTTGTTATAGAGCAGAAACCAACACACCACTGTAAAGCAATTATACTCTAATAAAGATGTAAAAAAAAAACAAACCTGGCTCTAGGTTTCATATCAGTTATCTCTTCTGCGTTCTTCTGATAAACCTAGAATTATACTATCTTTTAAAACAAATAGAATTGAGGAGAAAACGATACTGTTTGAAAAACTGTAGGAAAAAGGAGAGAGAAGAAACAAGATCCCGCAGCCACGGAGTGAGAAAGGTTCCCCTCCCCCACGCTTCCTGCCGCCGGCGGTCAGCTTTCTTGGCACTCTCTCTCCCATCCCCCACCCTTAAATTTTACCTGACAGCCCGTCAGGCTTGGGGAAACTGAGCCTTGATCCTTCCAAACACCAAACCCGATAAAAACCTAATTCCAAAGCTAATCAAATTAAAGTTCTGAAAAATCTCTTGGGGTTCATATAATCTCCTTAGACACCAAGCAAACCGGTAACTGAGTTTCTGCATTCGGAAGTGTCCAGTGCAAAAGGAAAGACAAAATTCAGGCGACTCTCCCCTTGTAGGAAATGGAAAAGGAATACAGATGCTTAGGTTTACAGGCCAGTCCACAGAGAGAAACTTAATGCAAAAGGTAGGTCAAATACGATGTGCGGCGGACTGCCCGATTCAAGAAAAACAGCATTTTCGAGTGGCTTTTTTTCTGCTAAGCCAGCAGCCACAAGATTTGAGGCCCTCTCACATCCTCTACCTGCCTGGCAGTGGAGACAATGATACCCTTTGCTTCAAACCAACAGAGGAATACAATTGCAAATTTGGAGAGAAGGAAAGAGTGAATCCAGAAGTGCTGCTGGTATGGTGAGGAAGCTTCCAGAAGGAGGGGGTGAGGTTAAGGGTCTCTGGAAGTGTTCCTATACTGGGCAGCTAAGATGTAAGTTTGGGGAATCCCCAGCCAGATATTGCATAAAGAAATGGAAAATTCCTGAACTTTGGCCAGTTTGACTAGATTAAGGAGGTGATTCATTAGGGGGTCACATCTGAAAGTAAAAAAGTTATCACCTACCTGCACAGAGAAAGACACACAGGTTTGTTAAAGCAATCTTTTTGCAACATCAGTTTAGATTAGCCTGAGCAAATTATAGAATAAACAAATGAATACCCTTGGATTCCAGGAAAAGGTGTTTTGATGGACAGGTGTGTGTGTAAAGAATGCCAATTGAGCAAAAGTGTTCAAAAGCAAGATTTCTTCCCTTCATCAGAAACTGCCTGGTGGGCTTCCCTGGTGGCGCAGTGGTTAAGAATCGACCTGCCAAAGCAGAGGACTCGAGTTCGAGCCCTGGTCGGGGAAGACCCCACATGCTGCAGAACAACAAAGCCCAGGCGCCACAACTACTGAGCCTGTGTTCTAGAGCCTGCGAACCACAACTGTTGAGCCCACGTGCCACAACTACTGAAGCCTGCACACCTAGAGCCCACGCTCCCAACAACAGAAGCCACCCAATGAGAAGCCCGCGTACCACAACGAAGAGTAGCTCCCCGCAACTACAGAGAGCCCCCGCTCATCAACGAAGACCCAACACAGCCAAAAATAAATAAATAAATAGATTTATATTAAAAAAAAAAAAGAGGAATCTGCCTGCCAATGCAGGGGACATAGGTTCATGCCCACATGCCGTCGAGCAACTGAGCCCGTGCGCTACAACTACTGAGCCTGTGCTCTAGAGCCCGTGTTCCACAACGAGAGAAGCCACCACAATGAGAAGCCCGCGCATCACAACAAAGAGTAGCCCCCCGCTCACCACAACTAGAGAAAAGCTTGCGCTCAGCAATGAAGACCCAAAGCAACAAAAATAAATAAATAAATAGAAAAAAAAACCCTGCCTCCTCCCACTTGTGCTCTTAATGTTTTCTATGCTCAAGACATGTGAGTACAGCAATGAGTCTATTTTTCTATGGGTTGTGAACCCCGCACTGTTCCTTTAATATCCCTCAAATTTTCATTTTAGCCGCCTAACAAGGGGTCTGGCATTTCACACAAAGGATGAAGAAACAAAGGCCAAAACAAATTACCAAATATAAAATTGTATCTAAAACAGGAAGAAAGGTAACACACAGAAAGTTGAAATCCAGGCTAAAAAACTAAGTGGAAGAATTACGTGCACAGCAAATAATGTGAAGTTTTAAAGGAGCTAGAGTCTGGGTCCCGCCAACCTCTCCCACTTTACAGCACCATCCCGACCAGTTTGCTTTTAAGTGAGCCACCTGCCAACCTGCTGTAGCATATGATGCTGTTAAAGAGGAGTGAACATTCCCGCCCCGCCCTCGCAGGCTCATCACCACATCACATTTATTTTAAAGCGGTGGACAGCCTAGAGGCTGCAAGTGACAAGGCAGAAGGCCGAATTCCGGACTCAGATTAATCCTGGCACCACCAATCATCCGAGGCTGAACCAGGAATGAAGAAGAGAGAAAGGGGCATCCCTGGTGGCGCAGTGGTAGAGAGTCCGCCTGCCGATGCAGGGGACATGGGTTCGTGCCCCGGTCCGGGAAGATCCCACACGCCGCAGAGCGGCTGGGCCCGTGAGCCATGGCTGCTGAGCCTCCTTGTCCTAAGCCTGTGCTCCGCAACGGGAGAGACCACAACAGTGAGCAGGCCCGCGTACCCCCGCCCCAAAAAAAAGAAGACAGAAAGTAAACAGGGGGGTGGCCTGGAACCCAGGCTGGGAAAGATGAGGAACTGGGAGAAGCCCCAAAGGCCTTAATGATAGATGAATTTCTTTTTCTTTTTTTTTGCGGCACACGGGCCTGTCACCGCTGTGGCCTCTCGCGCTGCGGAGCACAGGCTCCGGACGCGCAGGCTCAGCGGCCATGGCTCACGGAATCAGCCGCTCCGCGGCCTGTGGGATCTTCCCGCACCGGGGCACGAACCCGTGTCCCCTGAATCGGCAGGCAGACTCTTTACCACTGCGCCACCAGGGAAGCCCGATAGCTGAATTTCTATAGAGATCATTTTTCTTCCTCAAGCCCCAGTCCAGCCCGAGGAAAACGGGAGCGATTCTGGGCGGGGACAGGGGTGCGGTGGATCCAACCCTGCCCTTCCCTCCCCACGCCCCTGACCGAACGCGTCCCTTTTAAGGCGTTGGGAACCTTCTCCAATTTAAGAACCGTCTCTTTACCTGATTACTTTTCTTTTGAAAATTCAAATTTTCCCATCCCCAGATATTCCATCCATATAGGGCTAAAGATGACGCCAAAACTGTACTTCATTATCTCTTTCCTTGTCCTTCCTATTTTAAAAATAAGATGGGAAAAACGCCGGGATGGCCAAGGCAATTCTCAGGCAGCCCGGCCCCTCCGCGAACCGGCCCAAACGTGGCTGCTTCCATCAGCGTCAGGCTCCAATCAGCGTCTCTTTGGGCCACAGATACCCCACCCTCTTAGAGAAACTCCGGATCTTTCTGTAATTTGGGTCTCCCCGGAATCGTGTACCCCCAATCCTACTTTAAACAACCAAACTTATTTGAGCCCCACGAGCCTCTCACCGCCCTACTTATTACAAGCCTAGGAGTCATCCTTCCGGTCGACAGCCAACTACTTGTCAGGCGGCTCGCCAGGGAAACGGAGACTGGGTGGGCGGAGTCAACAACGACTCTTCCCAGCGCCTCTCCCCCCTCCCCTTAGGACTCCAGTTTCCTCCAGCGAATCCGAGAAGAGTCTGGAGAGTTCTGGGAGGGGCGGCACCCACGGGGCTGATTGGTCCCAGAAAACCAGGGGGCAGGACCTGAGGAGAAACTCCTGGAATATTCCCGACCCGGCAGCCACACTGAGCTCGGTGATTGGCTGAGGAGGGAAAAGGCGGAGCTTTATGAAAAACTATAAAGACAGAGCCGCCCTCAGAGAAACGGCGAGCCTTGAGAGAGCTACTAAGGTTCGTGTGGTTGGTGAGCGCAGTTTCTGCAGACACACTTTTTGCGAACACCACCCCGAGCGGCACCGGCGCGTTCACTTTTCGGAATCCGAAAGGACCGAGCTCCTCGTCGCTGAACTCGTTGGCCGTTTTCAGGTCTGAAGTTCGTTGC
>NW_021700440.1:0-4449 GCF_005190385.1 Monodon monoceros
GAGGGGCTCTCTCTGCAGAGATGGGCTACAACACTTGCCCACTGCCTATCTCCTGCTTGTCACTCATCTTGTGACAGAACCTCTGCCCAGAAGCACTCAGGGATCCTGCCTGTAGGAGCCATCGTGGCCCTAGGGCCCGCCCTTGTCCCATATCCAGCATAAACAGGACAGCTGGAAAATCCCTGAATTGGAACAATCCTCAACAGAGCTCTACCACGGCACTCAGGCATCCACGCACAGCTGCGTGGCAGGCCTCTCTCCCCACAAGGCTGTGAGCTCCTCGGGACAGGGACCATGTCTTATTCACCTTTGTTCCCCTGTGCCCAGCACATGCAGGTGTTCAATGAATAAGAGCACTGACTGGCACTTGGAAGGGCCAGTTAGGAACCAGGGAGGGTGGGACATGACAAGGAAGGATTCTCTAATTCAAATCTGCACCATCAACCAGGGCTGAGTGGGTCTCTGGATGGAAGAGGCAATGCGGATTTAGGCGATAAATCACAACCCGGTCCACCCAGCCCAGCGTGAAGACAGGCTGTCTAAGAGATGGAACAGTCTAGAGAGCTGGGCTTCTGACAGTCACCCCCAGACGCTTCTTCTCATTTCCTGTCATTTTACTAGATGCTATGCCCACAGGTCAAGGCCTATTTCAAACACACTTTAGCTGGGAAGTCTACCTGACCTCTTCCAACCACCACTTCCTATCTCCCAAGAAGGAGTTTGCCTTTGTCTGACCTCCTGGAGCCCGGGGCCCAGAGGGCCCACTCAGGTGTGAAAGCAGGATAGACATCAGGAACCGAAACAAACAAAAACACCAGTTAGGTAACCAAGGAATTCGGGCACACATCTGCATGTACTCTCTCTTGAAGAATTCCCTGGAAACATAAGCAGTTCTCATTGAGACATGGCGGCCTCTGGGGAAGGGGACAGGACTGGGGGCTGAGTCCCAAGAGTGAGCAAGGGAGGCATATCTGAACTGGATGTTCTTCAGAATGTTTGGGTTTTGACCATATGCACGCAATACTGTCAAAAAGGACTCAAGAACTAAGTATCAGACCACAGAGAATCGCAAATTCCAAAATGCAACAATCTTTTGAGGCTATAATTACAGACCTAGTCATAAATAACTGAAGTCTCAACAACACTAAAACAAGATACATGACAGAAAAACAGAAGTCTAAAAGTCTCTCCTCAAGCAGCAAACAAAATCAAGACTATAATGAGCAACTACTCTGAGAGTAGAATCACTATATATTTAAATGGGTTGAAAGCAGGATTTCTCAGAGGAAAATTCTTTGGTTTTTTGGGGTTTTTTTCCCCCCAACTTTTTTTCTTTTTTCCTTTCCTTTGCAGGCCTCTCACCACCGTGGCCTCTCCCACCGCGGAACACAGGCTCCAGACGCGCAGGCCCAGCAGCCACGGCCCACGGGCCCAGCTGCCCCGCGGCACGCGGGATCCCCCCGCATTGGCAGGTGGACCCCCAACCACTGCGCCACCAGGGAAGCCCGAAAATCTTTGTTTTTAATGCTTATGTATCAGGAAAAACTAAGAGAAAATAAGGGAAGAAAAAAGGTCAGAAAGGAAGAACTGCCAGGAAACCACAGGGAAGGAAGAAAAAGTTTGCCAGCCACCCCGAATCCATAAGATATTGCATTTCTAAATAGATTCATCACCGAGGTGTCATCATTAGGAACACTCAATTTATTCTTGTCTTACCAGTAGCTTCCTAACTAGTTCCTCCCTCTGACCCAGCGTCACTCATCTCTAATCCATTGGGAAGACATGCCCCCCCAAAAAATCTGATCCTGCCATGCTCATTTTAAAACTGCAGTAGTTTTCCAAATGATAGCCTATGGAATGCACTTCCAAATCTTGTCCCTATGTCTACCCCTCTCTTCCCCTCTCTCCTGGGCCCTTGGTTCCAGCTCTCTAGACATAATTCTTCAAGGCACCTTGCTCCTCCATGAGAACAGATCTGTGTACCAGCTGTTCCACTGGCCCATCCCCACTCTGCCTGGCCAATTTGACTGTGTTTAAGTTTGAGCTTAAATGTGAGGCTTTGCTAGGCTTTCTCTGCAAGTTTCTCTCTCACAGGGCTCGAGTGTAGCCATTTTTCCATGTTTTGTAATGCCTGCCTCACCAATGCGCTCGGGCAGAGACTACGCCTTGTTCATCTTTGTATCCTAGCTCCTTCCACCCGAGCACAAAGCCAGTTGCCTCGACTCCCCTCAGTGAAGGTTCATTGAGTGCCTCAAGTGACTTTCTTGTACAAAGCAAAAGAAAGCTAAAAGCCCCCTCTGCCCGAAGACGTCCCATCTACCCATCTTAAATTCTCCTTCCTCTCTCCATGGATTTCAGTCTCACAGACGTTGCTGTTCACGATGGTACCCAGACCTCTGCTGGCTGATGCTATTCCACTCACTCTTTAGGGTGCAGGGGCATTGCCAGGGATATCTGAACTCCACTCTCAAAAGACAACCCCCTTTCCCTTACAATTTCTCCTTCTCTTCGATGGGTCTTGCCCAGATTGGATCTCAGGTCCTTTTATACAAATGTCAGTAGCTCCATATCCTGCCCCAAGACTTGGATCTGGGTTGAGGCCCTATTCAGCTCCTGATACATGTCTCAGACCTGGAGGAGAAAAGCAGATGCATCCAACTAGGCATCTGGTTGTTTTCTGCATTCCTCCTAATCTCCTGATTAGGCAAACTAAACTGAAGTTTTATCTGAAGATACTCTTCCCCAACCTCAAGAGAAAAATGCCACGGATTGGCTAAGTGTCCACCACAACTCTGTGTATGGTGATGGACCCTCCGGCATCACCAGCCTCAGATAGCTTCCAGGATCATAAAGCCAGGGCCCTTGCCTCCTGAGTACTCGGAAGAGAGGCTGGCATAGTTCGGTGCTCCATCAAAATGTCAGCTGGATGATGCGTTACCCAGGCAACGCAGAAAGGTCCATCCAGAAGCAATGGAGTGACACCCGCTCCCCCAGCCCAGTATAAGCTTCAGTTTCCCAGTTCTGTAAGTCCACGTTCAAGGCAGGCAGGTAGGAGAAGAAGAAGAGAGAACCCTCACCGGGGTTTGAGTCACATGCTCAATCTTTCAGAAGCCCAAGTCCAAAAGTAGCTTTCTGGTACACATTTGAATTTGAAAAAAAAAAGAAAACATTTCCAGTCTTCAAAAAAGTTTGTTTTAAAACACAAGCTTCTAGAAGGCAGATATTCCTTTCTATGTAACAGCAAGCACAGCACTTTTTATTTATAAATATTATTTGATAAGGATAATACTTTACTAGATGAACAAATATTCCAAGTTGGTTATTTTAGGAAGTAACTCCTAGAACAAGAAGTCTCCTGCATGTCAGGTAGAGAATCCTTTATTATCTCAACAATGTGTTTGCTTCCCATGCTTAATCCTGAAAAGGAATCCTTTCTAACAGTAGGGAAATTAGAGTGTCCTCTCAAGGCTGTATATAGGATTTTAATTTTAGATCTAAGTTTGGTGGGGAAGCTCAAACTTATTAATTGCCCTACTCTTCCCATCCACCGTTTGACTACACCTAAATCCCTACAGGGATAGAAAGCTCAGTACCTCTCAAGGAATCCTGCACCATTTTCAAACATTTCTATTAGAAAACCTTTCCTTACAGCCATTCCAATTCTTTGTCCTTAGAATATTGTTTGCCAGCCTTACCTGGTGGCGCAGTGGTTAAGAACCCACCTGCCGATGCAGGGGACAAAGGTTCAAGCCATGGTCCAGGAAGATCCCACATGCCGCAGAGCAACTAAGCCCGTGCTCCACAACTACTCAGCCTGCGCTCTAGAACCCGCAAGCCACCACTGCTGAGCCCACACGCCACAACTACTGGAGCCCGCGCGCCTAGAGCCCGTGCTCTGCAACAAGAGAAGCCACCGCAATGAGAAGCCCGTGCATCGCAATGAAGAATAGCCCGCGCTCGCCCCAACTACAGAAAGCCCGCGCGCAGCAACGAAGACCCAACGCAGCCAAAAAAAAAAAAAAAAAAAGAATATTGTTTGCCAACCAAAAAAAACCGAAAACAAAACCCCAAGAGTCAACCCCAAATGCTGGCATCTAAACTACCTTCCTGCTTTGTAGGGGTGGTATGCGTGTGGCTATGTGTTCCAAACCCCACAGCCAATCTCTGCCAAAGTGCACGGGCACATTTTTGAGCAAGAAATTTGATCTCATCTTTCTGTAGAGAATGTCTGTTGGGGTTAAGCATGGGCCCTTGGGCTCTTCTTCTCGAGTTCTTACTATTCTTAATGGCTCATTATATTTGACCAAAACTCACCCAACTCACAGGAATCCCTTTCCCCAGACAAGCAATCCATCATCCTGCCCCATTTCTGTATTCTTTCAACTACCATGGTCCCCAGCACCTCAAATAATGCTGGCAAGGAGGGGCTCTCTCTGCAGAGATGGGCTA
>NW_021700441.1:0-1524 GCF_005190385.1 Monodon monoceros
CAGTGCTGGTATTAGGGTAGGGGGTGGAAGAGATGGGGTGGAGGGCAGATTTGTCTCCAAGGTCCTAGATAGTAACCTTCACTCTACCTCTTCTTCCCCCAAAGCTGTTGTCCTTGAACTTGAGCAGCAACAAACTGTACCAGCTGAATGGCCTGTCTGACATTATACAGATGGCCCCCACAGTCAAGATCCTGAACCTCTCCAAAAATGAGGTGAGAAGAGGGAGCCAGGTCAAAGTTGGGTTGAGAGTGGGGGGGCGGGCATGTTAGTGACCATCAGAGTGATGACAGGAGGCAGGTGAAGGTACCTTTGTGGGAGGGAGGGGTCTGGGGGTGCAGGGATCCAGATGTCCCTCTTTCCCTGGGATTCCTTTTCCCACTTCCACGCCATATTTCTCAGCTGACCTCTGTGTGGGAGTTGAGCAAGATGCAAGGGCTGAAGCTTGAAGAGCTGTGGCTGCAAGGGAACCCATTGTGTGATACCTTCCCAGACCAGTCCACCTATGTAAGGTCAGTGTGAACACCCTGTCACCCTTCTTGGTGACCTTCACCCATGGGAGCCTAGACTATCTGTGACAGTGCCCCTTTGCCAAAGGTGGCAGCCCTGGTCTTCTGGGAGGATTACAGGCCCCACCTTCTGCTCTCTCTGTATGGATCACCAGTGAAGAGTTTCCTTCCCCTGACCTGCTCACCTCTGCAGGCGCTCTGGGGTCTGTTGCCAGCTCTCTGCGCCCAGATATATTCCAGCAAGGCCTCCCAAGAGTGTGCCCCAGGAAGCAGGGCTTCTCCTCCTCACCAGGACCAGGAGCGACCAGCCTTGATCCAGATGCTGGCGCCCTGGACTGAGAAGGGTCCTCCTGTCCAGGGCCTCTTGCTGAGAGAAGCCTTCCTTCTTCGTGCTGAGATGGGGTTTGCCTCCCCCGTTCTGAGAGGGGCCCTCTTCCCCTTCCTCCAAAGGGATCCCCCCTCCTCACCCAGGTTGACATGGGGCTTTCCTGTGCCATTCTGAGGGCTGAGGCCATGGGTGGCTGCTGTCATGACATCCATTCTGCTGGCCCAGTGCTAGGAACTGGACCCTCCTTGGGAAAAAGCAGGGCTCCCTGAGTCAAGGGGCCAGACGTGGGCCCCCGCCAGTGATCAGAGGGCTTCCTGAAGCAGGAGTGGAAGGCAGAGGGCAGAGGTGGTAGAGGAGACAGAAGGACAGGCTTCTCAGGGGCACTTCCCATCCCTCCCTGCACATGTCACATCATCCCGCCTGGTCCTTCACAGGAGCCCTGGGCAGCCTGAGACACGTATGATTCCTCAGATAAGGAACCAACTCAGAGAGGTGCAGGGGTCATCGGGAGAGAAGACGGTGATCATCAGAGGGGGCCACGGATCCTCAGCCCCATACTGAGCTGGGACCTGACCCTTTCCTCCTTCTGGGGAAGATGTGACCCCGTGGCTGCTCCGTTTCCCATGCCCAAATCCGGCTGAGTTCACACAGGTGACAAAGTTTCAGCCAGCATCCAGGGGGTCCCAAGCC
>NW_021700442.1:0-859 GCF_005190385.1 Monodon monoceros
TGATCAACAGAGAGATAAGAAGAGACTTGGGATGTTTTCTGGAGGTAAAACCAATACAACCTGGTGGGAGTTGAAGGCTTGGGGGACAGAGGGGCAAGCACCTGGGTCCCGGGTAGGTGACGTAGACTAGACAGAGATCATGTGCTCAGTTTTGAAGAAACTCTATATGGTGAGTACCCAGGGTGCACAGAAGGTGTCCTCAACTGCCCTCCCCATAGAGCCTGACAGATGGAGCAGAAAATTCTACCTTGAGCACCATAGCGCCCTCTGGCCAGCACGCCCATTTCTGGGGGTAGTGCTCTTCCACTCACACCAGGGAGTGTACTTCACGTGTGGGACCTTCTCAAGGCAGTGTGGAGCGAGCAGAAGGCCTCGTGCATGTGAAGCCAGAGAAGTGGGAGAAATTCCAGTGTCACAGCAAAAGGCCTGAAGGTTGTGAGCCCAGGAGTACCCCGACTGCAGGTCTCTGCAAGTCAGGAAGGTGGGATATCAAGAGGCAAGGTGTAGAGCCTGGGAGAGGGCCAATGGCAAGCTTCCGTGGTGGGCTGCCTTCCTGTATTTCCGCTCTCCTCAACAGAAAAACCCCAGGTGTCTACACATGAATTTACTACAAAACAGGAACAGCCTTACACACATAGAGAACAGACTTGGGGTTGCTAAGGTGGCGGGGGGCGTGGTGTAGGGGAGGGAAGGATTGGGAGTTGGGGACTAGCACATGCAAACTGTTATATATACAATGGATAAACAACAAGATGCTACTGTATAGAACAGGGAACTATATTCAATATCCTGTGATAAACCATCATGGAAAACAATTTGAAAAAGGAGATATATACATACATATATATATATATATATA
>NW_021700442.1:959-1477 GCF_005190385.1 Monodon monoceros
TATACATACATGTATATATATATATATATATATATATATATATATATATATATATATATACATAATCTGAATCACTTTGCTGTGTGCCCAAAATTAACACAACACTGTAAATCAACTATACTTCACCAAAAAAAACAAAAAGCCCTCAACATCTGTAAGCGGTTTACCTCCAATATGTGGATTCAGATGGATACCATATCCCATCAGCATCCTGTCCAAAACCTTCTGAACCACTCTCATTTGCATAGTTTTTGCTGAAACAGAGAAGTCACTGGTCATCAGTAAAGGCCACATTGTTTCCCAGAGGACAAGCAGCAGAGAATAGCACAGCTGTCACCTTTCCAGGGCTTTCCCTTCTCCTGCACACATGCAGACATGTATAGTCGTTTGGGTACACGTTCTCTCCCCCACCCCGTTCTTCTCTCCCCACGGTGAGTCAGCCAGAAGCACGCAGTGTGGCAGACTCCTCCTCCCCCGCCCCAGCTTTTATCCAGAGGATGGGGCACAAAGACTGCGTC
>NW_021700443.1:0-6704 GCF_005190385.1 Monodon monoceros
AAATCAAAACTACAATGAGATATCATCTCACACCGGTCAGAATGGCCATCATCAAAAAATCTAGAAACAATAAATGCTGGAGAGGGTGTGGAGAAAAGGGAACACTCTTGCACTGCTGGTGGGAATGTGAATTGGTACAGCCACTATGGAGAACATTATGACGTTCCTTAAAAAACTACGAATAGAACTACCATATGACCCAGCAATCCCAGTACTGGGCATATACCCTGAGAAACCATAATTCAAAAAGTGTCACATACCAAAATGTTCATTGCAGCTCTATTTACCATAGCCAGGCAACGGAAGCAACCTAAGTGTCCATCATCGGATGAATGGATAAAGAAGACGTGGCACATATATACAATGGAACATTACTCAGCCATAAAATGAAACGAAATTGAGTTACTTGTAGTCAGGTGGATGGAACTAGAGTCTGTCATACAGAGTGAAGTAAGTCAGAAAGAAAAATACAAATACCGTATGCTAACACATATATATGGAATCTAAGAAAAAATAAAAAAGAAATGGTCATGAAGAACATAGGGACAAATACGGGAATAAAGACGCAGACCTACTAGAGAATGGACTTGAAGATATGGGGAGGTGGAAGGATAAGCTGTGACAAAGTGAGAGAGTGGCATGGACATATGTACACTACCAAACATAAAACAGATAGTTAGTGGGAAGCAGCCACATAGCACAGGGAGATCAGGTCGGTGCTTTGTGACCACCTAGAGGGGTGTGATAGGGAGGGTGGGAGGGAGGGAGATGCAAGAGGGAAGAGATATGGGGACATATGTATATTTATAACTGATTCACTTTGTTATAAAGCAGAAACTAACAAACAATTGTAAAGCAATTATACTCCAGTAAAAATGTTTAAAAAATCATATATTGAAAAAAAAAGAATTGTATTTTGCAAGGCTATAGATGCCATACATAGTCATTCTTCTCATGAATCTGGGCAAAGTCAATTGAAAACTTCCTTGACAGGAACAGCATTACATGCAACAGAGAAATTGTTCATGAAAGGAAAAGCCAACTGATGTAGCAAACTTCATTGTTGTCTTATTTTATGAAATTGCCACAGCCACCCCAGTCATCAGCAAGCACCAGCCTGATCAGTCAGCAGCCATCAACATGGCGGCAATACCCCTCACCAGCAAAAAGATTACAGTTCACCTCAGCAAGATGATAGTTAGCATTCCTTAGTAATAAAGCATTTTTTTGGCTGTGCCACACAGCTTACAGGATCGTAGTTTCCCAACCAGGGATCAAACCTGGGCCCCTGCAGTGAAAGCACCGAGTCCTAATCACTGGACAGTCAGGGAATTACCTAAAGTTCTTTTTTTTTTTTTTTTTTTTTTTGTGGTACGCGGGCCTCTCACTGTTGTGGCCTCTCCCGTTGCGGAGCACAGGCTCCGGACGTGCAGGCTCAGCGTCCATGGCTCACGGGCACAGACGCTCCGCGGCATGTGGGATCCTCCCAGTCCGGGGCATGAATGCACGTCCCTGCATTGGCAGGTGGACTCTCAACAACTGCGCCACCAGGGAAGCCCAGCCTAAAGTATTTTTAATTAATGTATGAACATTATTTTTTAGGCATAGTGCAATTGCACACATAATAGACTACAGCATAGTGTAGACATAATTTTTATATGCACTAGAATGCCAAAAAATTCATGTGACTCACTTTATTGGAATTGAACACATAATATTTCTGAGGTGTGCTGGTAATCAGTTAAGGGGTACACAATATAAATGATGTAAAATGTGACATCAAAATCATAAAACAGGAGGAGGAGCTTCAAGCTGGAGGAAGAGTAAGACGCGGAGATCACCTTCCTCCCCACAGATACACCAGAAATACATCTACACGTGGAACAGCTCCTACAGAACACCTACTGAACGCTGGCAGAAGACCTCAGACCTTCCAAAAGGCAAGAAACTCCCCACGTAACTGGGTAGCGCAAAAGAAAAAAGAATAAACAGAGACAAAAGAATAGGGACGGGATCTGCAACCACTGGGAGGGAGTTGTGAAGGAGGAAAGTTTTCCAAACACTAGAAAGCCCCTTCATGGGCGGAGACTGCGGGTGGCAGAGGGGGGAAGCTTCGGAGCCACGGAGGAGAGTGCAGCAACAGGGGTGCGAAGGGCAAAGCAGAGAGATTCCCGCACAGGGGATCAGTGCCGACCAGCACTCACCAGCCTGAGAGGATTGTCTGCTCACCCGCTGGGGCGGGCGGGGGATGGGAGCTGAGGCTCCAGCTTTGGTCGGTTGCAAGGAGAGGACTGGGGTTGGCAGTGTAAACACAGCCTGAAGGGGTTAGTGCACCACGGCTAGCCGGGAGGGAGTCCGGGAAAAAGTCTGGACCTGCCGAAGAAGCAAGAGACTTTTTCTTCCCTCTTTGTTTCCTGGCACTCGAGGAGAGGGGATTAAGAGCGATGCTTAAAGGAGCTCCAGAGACGGGCGCGAGCCGCGGCTATCAGCTTGGACCACAGAGATGGGTATGGGACACTAAGGCTGCTGCTGCCGCCACCAAGAACCTCTGTGCAAGCACAGGTCACTGTCCACACCTGCCCTCCCGGGAGCCTGTGCAGCCCGCCACTGCCATGGTCCCGCCACTGCCATGGTCCCGTGACAATTTCCCTGGGAGAGCACACGGCATGCCTCAGGCTGTTGCAACGTCACGCCAGCCTCTGCCACCGCAGGCTTACCCCGGATCTGTACCCCTCCCTCTCCCCAGCCTCAGTGAGCCAGAGCCCCCGAACCAGCTGCTCCTTTAACCCTGTCCTCTCTGAGCAAAGAGCAGATTCCCTCAGGCAACCTATATGCAGAGGTGGTTCCAAATCCAAAGCTGAACCCCAGGAGCTGTGCGAACAAAGAAGAGAAAGGGAAATTTCTCCCAGCAGCCTCAGGAGCAGTGGATTAAATCTCCACAATCAACTTGATGTACCCTGCATCTGTGGAATACCTGAACAGACAACGAATCATCCCAAATTGAGGAAGTGGACTTTGGAAGCAAAGATGTATTTTTTCGCCACTTTTTCTCTTTTTGTGAGTGTGTATGTGTATCTTTCTGTGTGTGACTTTGTCTGTATAGCTTTGATTTTACCACTTGTCCTAGGGTTCTGTCCGTAGGTTTTGTTTTGTTTTGTTTTTTACTTTTTAAAATTTTTTTCTTAATAATTAGTTTTTATTTTAATAACATTTTATTTTATTTTTCTTCTTTCTTTCTTTCTATTCTTGCTCACTTTTATTCTAAGCCATGTGGATGAAAGGCTCATGGTGTTCCAGCCAGGCAAGAGGGCTGTGCCTCTGAGGTGGGAAAGCCAACTTCAGGACACTGGTCCACAAGAGACCTCCCAGCTCCACGTAATATCAAATGGCAAAAATCACCCAGAAATCTCCATCTCAACACCAACACCCAGCTTCACTCAACGACCAGCAAGCTACAGTGCTGGACACCCTATGCCAAACAACTAGCAAGACAGGAACACAACCCCATCCATTAGCAGAGAGACTGCCTAAAATTATAATAAGGCCACAAACAACCCTAAAACACACCACCAGACGTGGAACTGCCCACCAGAAAGAAAAGATCCAGCCTCATTCACCATAAAACAGGCACTAGTCCCCTGCACCAGGGAGCCTATACAACCCACTGAACCAACATTAGCCACTGGGGACAGACACCAAAAATAACGGGAACTACAAACCTGCAGCCTGAGAAAAGGAGACCCCAAACACAGTAAGTTAAGCAAAATGAGGAGACGAAAAACACACAGCAGATGAATGAGCAAGGTAAAAACCCACCAGACCTAACAAATGAAGAGGAAATAGGCAGTCTACCTGAAAAAGAATTCAGAATAATGAGAGTAAAGATGATCCAAAATCTTGGAAATAAAATAGAGAAAATACAAGAAAAGTTTAACAAGGACCTAGAAGAACTAAAAAGCAAACAAACAATGATGAACAACAAAATAAATAAAATTTAAAATTCTCTAGAAGGGATCAATAGTAGAATAACTGAGGCAAAAGAACGGATAACTGACCTGGAAGATAAAATAGTGGAAATAACTATTGCAGAGCAGAGTAAAGAAAAAACAATGAAAAGAACTAAGGACAGTCTCAGAGATCTCTGGAACAACATTAAACGCATGAACATTCGAATTATAGGGGTTCCACAAGAAGAAGACAATAAGAAAGGAACTGAGAAAATATTTGAAGAGATTATAGTAGAAAAATACCTTAATATGGGAAAGGAAATAGTTATTCAAGTCCAGGAAACACAGAAAGTCCCATACAGCATAAATCCATGGAGATACACACCAAGAAACATATTTTTTTGTTTTTGTTTTTGTTTTTGTTTCTTGTGGTATGCTGGCCTCTCACTGTTTTGGCCTCTCCCGTTGCAGAGCACAGGATCTGGACACGCAGGCTTAGCGGCCATGGCTCATGGGCCCAGCCGCTCCGTGGCATGTGGTATCTTCCTGGACCGGGGCACAAACCCATGTCCCCTGCATCGGCAGGTGGACTCTCAACCACTGTGCCACCAGGGAAGCACAAGAAACATATTAATCAAACTATCAAAATTAAATACAAAGAAAAATATTAAAAGCAGCAAGGGAAAAACAACAAATAACACACAAGGGAATCCCCATAAGGTTAACAGCTGATCTTTCAGCAGAAACTCTGCAAGCCAGAAGGGAGTGGCAGGATATATTTTTAGTGAAGAAGGAGAAAAATCTACAACCAAGATTACTCTACCAGGCAAGGATCTCATTCAGATTTGATGTATAAATTAAAATCTTTACAGACAAGCAAAAGGTAAGAGAATTAAGCACCAGCAAACCAGCATTACAACAAATGCTAAAGGAAATTCTCTAGGCAGGAAACACAAGAGAAGGAAAAGACCTACAATAACAAACCCAAAACAATTAAGAATACAGGAATAGAAACATACATATCAATAATTACCTTAAATGTAAATGGATTAAATGCTCCAACCAAAACACATAGATTGGCTGAATGGAAACAAAAACAAGACCCGTATATATGCTGCCTACTGGAGACCCAATTCAGACCTAGGGAAGCATACAGACTGAAACTGAGGGGATGGAAAATGATATTCCATGCAAATGGAAATCAAAAGAAAGCTGGAATAGCAATTCTCATATGAGACAAAATAGACTTTAGAATAAAGACTATTACAAGAGACAAAGAAGGACACTACATAATGATCAAGGGATCGATCCAAGAAGAAGATATAACAATTGTAAGTATTTATGCACCCAACGTAGGAGCACCACAATACATAAGGCAAATACTAACAGCCCTAAAAGGGGAAATTGACAGTAACACAATAATAGTAGGGAACATTAACCCCCCACTTTCACCAATGGACAGATCATCCAAAATGAAAACAAATAAGGAAACACAAGCTTCAAATGATTCATTAAACAACATGGACTTAATTGATATTTATAGGACATTCCATCCAAAAACAACAGAATACACATTCTTCTCAAGTGCTTATGGAACATTCTCCAGGATAGATCATATATTGGGTCACAAAACAAGCCTTGGTAAATTTAAGAAAACTGAAATCATATCAGGTATCTTTTCTGACCACAATGCTATGAGATGAGATATCAATTACAGGAAAAAATCTATAAAAAAATGCAAGCACATGGAGGCTAAACAAAACACAACTTAATAACAAAGAGATCACTGAAGAAATCAAAGAAGATATCAAAAACTACCTAGAAACAAATGACAGGGAAAAGACGACGATCCAAAACCTATGGGATGCAGCAAAAGCAGTTCTAAGAAGGAACATTATAGCAGTACAATACTACCTTAAGAAACAAGAAACATCTCAAATGAACAATCTAAGCTTAAACCTAAAGCAATTAGTGAAAGAAGAACAAGAAAAACCCAAAGTTAGCAGAAGGAAAGAAATCATAAAGATAACATAAGAAAGAAATGAAACAGAAATGAAGGAAACGATAGTCAAGACAAATAAAACTAAAAGCTCTTTCTTAGAGAAGATTAAAAACTTGATAAACCATTAGCCACCTTATCAAGAAAAAAAAGGAGACTCAAATCAATAGAATTAGAAATGGAAAAGGAGAAGTAACAACTGACACTGCAGAAATACAAAGGATCATGATAGATTACTACAAGAAACTCTATGCCAAAAAAATGGACAACCTGGAAGAAATGGACAAATTCTTAGAAAGGAACAACCTTACGAGACTGAACCAGGAAGAAATAGAAAATATGAACACACCAATCACAAGCACTGAAATTGAAACTGTGATTAAAAATATTCGAACAAACAAAAGCCCAGGACCAGATGGCTTCACAGGCGAATTCTATCAAACATTTAGAGAAGAGCTAACACCTATCCTTCTCAAACTCTTCCAAAATACAGCAGAGGGATGAACACTCCCAAACTCATTCTAAGAGGCCACCATCACCTGGATACCAAAACCAGACAAAGATGTCACAAGGAAAGAAATCTACAGGCCAATATCACTGATGAATATAGATGCAAAAACCCTCAACAAAATACTAGCAAAGAGAATCCAACAGCACATTAAAGGGATCATACACTTATGTTACTGTCTCTCCCACCTCAGAGGCACAGCACTGACTCCTGGCTGGAGCAGCAAGAGCCTTTCATCCACACGGCTCAG
>NW_021700444.1:0-1157 GCF_005190385.1 Monodon monoceros
TGTTAGCGTATGGGTGCGGATTAGGGAATGGGTTAGTGTAAGGTTTCAGGTAAGGGTTAGGGTTAGGGTTAGGTTTAGGGTTAGGGTTAGTGGACGGGGACGGTTTAGGGTACAGGTTAGGTTTCGACAACGGTTTAGGTTGAGCGTATGTGTTAGGGTATGAGTTAGTGATAGCGTACGGGTTAGGATTAGGGGACGGGTTAGGGTAAGGCTTCGGGTAAGGTGTAGGTCTAGGGTTAGGGGATGGGGACGGTTTAGGGTACAGGTTAGGGTACGACAACGGTTTAGGTTGAGCGTACATGTTAGGGTACAGGTTAGGGTTAGCGTACGGGTTAGGATTAGGTGACTGGTTAGGGTAAGGCTTCGGGTAAGGGTTAGGGTTAGGTTTAGGTTTAGGGTTAGGTGACGGGGATGGGGACGGTTTATGGTACAGGTTAGGTTACGACAACGGTTTAGTGTGAGCGTACGTGTTAGGGTATGGGTTAGTGTTAGCGTACGGGTTAGGATTAGGGGACGGAGTAGGGTAAGGCTTAGGGTAAGGGTTAGGGTTAGGTTTAGGTTTAGGGTTAGGGTTAGTGGACGGAGACGGTTTAGGGTACAGGTTAGGGTACGACAACGGTTTAGGTTGAGCATACGTGGTAGGGCACGGATTAGTGTTAGCGTACGGGTTAGGGATATGGGACGAGTTAGGGTAAGGTTTAGGGTTAGGGTTAAGGTTAGGGTTAGGGGATGGGCACGGGGACGGTTTAGGGTACAGGTTAGGGTATGACAATGGTTTAGGGTGAGCGTACGTGTTAGAGTACGGGTTAGTGTTAGCGTACGGGTTAGGATTAAGGGCCGGGTTAGGGTAAGTCTTCGGATAAGGCTTAGGGTTAGGGTTAGGGGAAGGGGACGGGGACGGTTTAGGGTACAGATTAGTGTACAAAAATGGTTTAGGGTGAGCGTACGTGTTAGGGTACGGGTGAGTGTTAGCGTACCGGTTAGGATTAGGGGACTTGTTAGGGTAAGGCTTCGGGCAATTGTTAGGGTTAGGGTTAGGTTTAGGGTTAGGGGACGGGGACGGTTTAGGGTACAGGTTAGTGTACGACAACGGTTTAGGGTGAGCGTACCTGTTAGGGTACAGGTTAGTGTTAGGGAAGGGGTTAGGATTAGGGGAC
>NW_021700445.1:0-17230 GCF_005190385.1 Monodon monoceros
ACTCACAGCAGAGGGCCCACATCCTGACACTGTGAGCAACCCAGCCGCTGGGACCTCAGAACAGAAGGTCCAAATCTGCATGGGGATGGGAACCTGGCAGGAGTGTCATCGCACCAGTAGGGCCACATCCCTAAAAGGTGACGCAAACGGCACACGTGGTCTCAAACCAGAAGACTTACATCACCAAGGGGCTCGGTGTGAGGCAGGCAGGAGGATCCTCACAACACAGGGCCCAAAGTATAAGAAAGGTGAGGAATCCAGCAGTTGGAACCTCCCAGCAGGCGGCCCAGAGCACAGAGGCTATGGGATCTAGGCCTGAGTGAACTAACACCAGAGAACCAACATCACGAAACTGTGAGCAACCCAGGCGTTGGGACCACAGAGCAGAAGGCCCACATCCGCACGACAATGGGAACCTTACAGGAGTGTCCTGGCATCACTGGGCTCAGTCAGAATACGTGGGGTGCCCAGCAATTAGAGCCTGATGCCAGAGAGCCCTCATCACCTAGGAGAGGAGGCTCCCAGCAGGCTCCAACTGCCACCAGATGGCCGACATCACCAAGGCAATGGGAGCAAGCCAGGCAGGAGTTACCTCACAGAAGAGGGCCCACCTCAAAGAAGGGTCAGGAACCCAGCAAGGATCAGACTTTCACCAGAAGGCCCACAACACCAAGGGGATATGAACCAGGCAGGAGTGTCCTCACACCATTGGGGCCATATCATCGAAAGGTGAGGGACCCAACACACGTGGCCTCAAACCAGAGGACACACATCACCAAGGGTCTGGGAGAGAGGCAGGCAGGAGTAGCCTCAAAACAGAGGGCCCATGGAATAAAAAAGTTGAGGAATCCCGCAGTTGGAACATCCCAGCAGGTGGCAAGGAGCAGCGAGGTTATGGGATCCCGGCCGGTGTGAACTCACAAAAGAGGGCCCTCATCATGAAACTGTGAACAACCCAGCCGTTGTGTCCACAGAGCAGAAGGCCCACATTCCCATGGGGTTGGGAACCTGGCAGAAGTGTACTCGCACCACAGGGCACACATCAGAAAAGTTTGGGAGCCCAGGAGTTAGGGCCTGACGCCAGAGGGCCCTCATTACCAAAGGGAGGAAACACCCAGCAGGCACCAAATCCCAACTGAGGGCCCACGTCGCCAAGGTGACGTGTGCCAGCCAGGCAGGATTGACCTCACAGCAGAGGGCATACATCAGAGAAGGGTGAGGAACCCATCCAGGATAAGACTCTCACCAGAGGGCCCACATCACCAAGGGGATCGGAACAAGGCAGAAGTATCTTAACACCAGTGCGGCCAAATAATGGAAAGGTGAGGAACCCAGAACATGTGGCCTAAACCACAGGAACCACATCTCCAATGTGCTCGGAGTGAGGCAGGCAGGACTAGCCTAACAACACAGGGCCCACAGATTAAAATATGTGAGGAATCCAGCAGTTGGAACCTCGCAGCAGGCGGCCCAGAGCACGGAGTCTATGGGATCCACGCCAAAGTGAACTCACAGCAGAGGGCCCACATCATGAAACTGTGAGCAACCCAGCCGTTGGGAACTCAGAGCAGAAGGCCCACATCCCCATGGGGCTGGGAACATGGCACGAGTGTCCTCGCACTACTTAGTACGTACTAGAAAATGTGGGTACCCAGCAGTTAGGGTCTGACACCAAAGGGCCCTCATCACTGAGGGGAGGAGGCTCCCAGCACGCTCCAACTGCCACCAGAGGGCCGACGTCGCCACGGCGGGGTGTGCCAGCCAGGAAGTAATGACCTCAGAGCAGAGGGCCAAGCTCACAGAAGTGTGAGGTACCCAACCAGGATCAGACTCTCACCAGAGGGTCCCCAACACCAAGGGGATGCGAACCAGGCAGGAGTGTGCTCACACCAGTGGGGCCACATCATTGAAAGGTGAGGAACCCAGCACATGTGGCCTCAAACCAGAAGAGCCACATCACAAAGGGGCTCGGAGTGAGTCAGGCAGGAGATGTCTCACAACACACGGCCCATAGAAGAAAAAAGGTGAGGAATCAAGCAGTTGGAAGCTCCAAGCAGGTGGCCCAGGGCACCGAGGTAATGGGATCCATGCCGGAGTGAACTCACAGCAGAGGGCCCACATCCTGACACTGTGAGCAACCCAGCCGCTGGGACCTCAGAACAGAAGGTCCAAATCTGCATGGGGATGGGAACCTGGCAGGAGTGTCATCGCACCAGTAGGGCCACATCCCTAAAAGGTGAGGCAAACGGCACACGTGGTCTCAAACCAGAAGACCTACATCACCAAGGGGCTCGGTGTGAGGCAGGCAGGAGGATCCTCACAACACAGGGCCCAAAGTATAAGAAAGGTGAGGAATCCAGCTGTTGGAACCTCGCAGCAGGTGGCCCAGAGCACGGAGTCTATGTGATCCAGGCCGAAGTGAACTCACAGAAGAGGGCCCACATCCTGAAACTGTGAGCAACCCAGCTGTTGGGACCTCAGAGCAGAAGGCCCACATCCCCATGGGGATGGGAACCTGGCAGGAGTGTCCTCGCACCACTTAGTACATACTAGAAAATTTGGGTACCCAGCAGTTAGGGCCTGACGCCAAAGGGCCCTCATCACTGAGGGGAGGAGGCTCCCAACACGCTCCAACTGCCACCAGAGGGCCGACGTTGCCACGGTGGGGTGTGCCAGCGAGGAAGGAATGACCTCAGAGCAGAGGGCCAAGCTCACAGAAGTGTGAGGAACCCAACCAGGATCAGACTCTCACCAGAGGGTCCAAATCACCAAGGGGATGCGAAGCAGGCAGGAGTGTGCTCACACCAGTGGGGCCACATCATTGAAAGGTGAGGAACCCAGAACATGTGGCCTCAAACCAGAAGAGCCACATCAAAAAGGGGCTCGGAGTGAGTCAGGCAAGAGATGTCTCACAACACAGGGCACATAGAAGAAAAAAGGTGAGGAATCCAGCAGTTGGAAGCTCCAAGCAGGTGGCCCAGGGCACCAAGGTAATGGGATCCATGCCGGACGCTTTACTAACACTCTCCCCATTTGGAGAGTCAGTGCCTTTCACCTCCTGTTTTGCACGGTTTGCAATTTCTGTGAAGATGAACAGGAATAGGGAGAACCAATGAGAGACTAGATGTAAGTGTCTGCACTGGCATATGTAAGGCTCATTTCCCAACAGTAAGAGGAATTAACCAAAGGCTAAGCATTCCGTTCCGGAACCAGATTAGGGCCTGAAGCAATCCTGCGGTTTTGCGGCCAGCTCACAAGAAAGCGAGTTGAAGAAAGGAGCTCAGGGGCACTGTAATTCACAAACCAGCAGAGTTATAAATGACAGCTATTGTCCAAAAATATATTGAAGGAAGGCTGTGAAGAGGACTTGAAAGCTGGTCAGAATTGCAGGAAAACGATTTCAGGGGGTAGACTGGAATTGCATTTAAAGCATAGGAAACGAGGCAGAACGTCGACAATGATGCACTTGGCCAAAAAGGGCGTATGCGTTTTTTCCTGAATATATTCAGGAAAAAACGCATACAGCCTTTTTGGCCAACCAAGCAAGCATGTTAAAAAAATCTGCACTACAGTGAACTCTCACTGCCCCACGGTCAAAAAGGCCATCTGAAAAAAGTGTAAAATCCAGAAAGGCAGCACAGACCATGGAGAACAGGGAGCCTTGTTATGCTGATGGGCGGGATGTAAATTGCCAAGAGCCACTCTGGAGAAATATATGGTGTTTCGTCAAACACCTAAAAAACAAAGCAACGGAGCCTACGGCACTTCCACTTATGGTCCTATAGCTTATGGAAATTAAAATCAAAAACACACAGCCACCCCAAAGTTTCGGACGGCTCTGTTTACAAGAACCTCATCTACGGTACAAGTTAAATATCACAGAAAGCAAAAAATGGATAAAATGTTGTGGTACGTACGTACAATGGAATATCACTCTCCAATGAAATCTATGTCATCAGACCCATCGCGGCATAATGAGTGCATTCAGGTACGATGATTCTAAGTGAAATAAGTCACACAGAAAATGAAACATCATAAGATATCACTAATACACCGAATGTAATCTTGGCTACACATGAACTGAATTACAAAGCAGAACAGGGTCTCAAATTTAGAAAACCAACTTATGTTTGCTTAAGGGGAAAAGTGAGTTGGGGTGCTGCATAAAACCAGAGATAGAAATTAGCACAGATACCTTTCCATAAGTCAAATATATAATAGTCAAGACCTACCCCTTGCTCAACGAGATGGACTAAACACCCTATATTCAACGCCTAGCAGTACACCTGACTAGTAAGAATCTTCAAACCCATGGATTTATATGTCTCCATAAGAGAATCAAGCATGTGTACAGCTGCATGCATGCAGGAGAGAAAATCCGATAAATCCCATTATCAAAATTAATTACAAAAACAAAACACAATGACAGAGAAATAGAGAGCAATTCTTAAATGACAGTGAAATAGAGAGCAATTCTTAAATAATTCAGTCAGGGTTTGTGATGCAATCTGGATTTACCACATCTACACCCAGAGCTGGGTGAGACATGAGGCTGGACACTTCAGGCTGATAGCATTCGTGAGGTTCGGTGAGCAAATGCAGACCATTTGAATGCATACTGCATGGTACCCATTCCATGGGTCCCAACTCTGCAGGTTTAAAGGATTCTTCCTTCTGCTTCAACATGCATGGGAAACCCAGAGTATGGGCCACCGTGTGATTGGGAAACGTTTTCAAATGCATCTCAATTTTGGTCCCCTGGTACTTGGGTTCACCATTCCAGACGCTTTACTAACACTCTCCCCAATTGGAGAGTCAGTGCCTTTAACCTCCTGTTTGGCACAGTTTGCAATTTCTGCGCAAGATGAACAGGAATAGGGAGAACCAATGAGAGACTAGCTGTAAGTGTCTGCACGGGCAAATGTAATCCTCATTTCCCAACAGGAAGAGGAATTAACCAAAGGCTCAGCGTGCCCTGCCGAAAAGAGATTAAGGCCTGAAGCAGTCATGCGGTTTTGCGGCCAGCTTACAAGAAATCGAGTTGAAGAAAGGAGCTCAGGAGTGCTGTAATTCACAAACCTGCAGAGTCATGAATGTCAGCTATCGTCGAAAAATATATTGAAGTAAGTCTGCGAAGAGGACTTGAAAGAGGGGCAGAATTTCAGGAAAATGATTTCAGAGGGTAAACTGGAATTGCACTTAAAGCATAGGAAAAGAGACAGTACGTCGACAATGATGCACTTGGCCAAAAAATGTGTAGGCGTTTTTTCCTGAATATTTTCAACAAAAAACGCATACGCCCATTTTGGCCAAACAAGCAAGCGTGTAAAGGAAATCTGCACTACAGTGAAGTCTCACTGCCCCCCCGGTCAAAAGGGCCATCTGAAAAAAGTGTAAAATCCAGAAAGGCAGCACAGGCCATGGAGAACAGGGAGCCTTGTTATGCTGATAGGCGGGATGTAAATTGTCAAGAGCCACTCTGGAGAAGTGTATGGTGTTTCGTCAAACACCTAAAAAACAAAGCAACAGAGCCTACGGCACTTCCACTTATGGTACTATAGCTTATGGAAATTAAAATCAATAACACACAGCCACCCCAATGTTTCAGACGGCTCTGTTTACAAGAACCTCATCTACGTTACAAGTTAAATATCGCAGAAAGAAAAAAATGGATAAAGAAGTTGTGGTACGTTCGTACAATGGAATATCACTCTCCAATGAAATCTATGTCATCAGGCCCGTCGCGGCATAATGAGTGGATTCAGGTATGATGATTCTAAATGATATAAGTCACACAGAAAATGAAACATCATAAGATATCACTAATACACCGAATGTAATCTTGGCTACACATGAACTGAATTACAAAACAGAACAGGGTCTCAAATTTAGAAAACCAACTTATGTTTGCTTAAGGGGAAAGGTGAGTTGGGGTGTTGCATAAAACCAGAGATAGAAATTAGCACAGATACCATTCCATAAGTCAAATATGTAACAGTCAAGACCTACCACTTGCTCAACGAGATGGACTAAACACCCTATATTCAACGCCTAGGAATACACCTGAGTAGTAAGAATCTTCAAACCCATGGATTTATATGTCTCCATAAGAGAATCCAGCGTGTGTACAGCTGCATGAATGCAGCAGAGAAAATCCGATAAATCCCATTATCAAAATGAATTACAAAAACAAAACACAATGACAGTGAAATAGAGAGAAATTTTTAATAATTCATTCTGGGCTTGTGATGCAACCTGGATTTACCTCATCAACACCCAGAGCTGAGTGGGACATAAGGTTGGACACTTCGGGCTGATAGCATTGGTGAGTTTCGATGAGCAAATGCAGACCCTTTGAAGTCATACTGCATGGTACCCATTCCATGGGTCCCAACTCTCCAGGTTTAAGGGATTCTTCCTTCAGCTAAAACATGCATGGGAAACACACAGTATGGTGCACCGTGTGACCGGGAAACATTCTCAAATGCATCTGAGTTTTCGTCCCCTTTTACTCGGGTTCACAATTCCAGACCCTTTACTAACAGTCTCCCCACTTGGAGAGTCAGTGCCTTTAACCTCCTGTTTGGCACAGTTTGCAATTTCTGCGCAAGATGAACAGGAATAGGGAGAACCAATGAGAGACTAGCTGTAGGTGTCTGCATGGGCAAATTTAACGCTCATTGCCCACCAGGAAGAGGAATTAACCAAAGGCTCAGCATGCCGTTCCGGAACCAGTTTAGGGCCTGAAGCAATCCTGCGGGTTTGCGGCCAGCTCACAAGAAAGCGATTTGAAGAAAGGAGCTCAGGGGCACTGCAATTCACAAACCTGCAGAGTTATAAATGAGAGCTATCGTCCAAAAATATATTGAAGGAAGGCTGTGAAGAGGACTTGAAAGCGGGGCAGAATTGCAGGAAAACGATTTCAGGGGGTAGACTGGAATTGCATTTAAAGCATAGGAAAAGAGGCAGAACGTCGACAATGATGCACTTGACCAAAAAGGGCGTATGCGTTTTTTCCTGAATATATTCAGGAGAAAACGCATACGCCCTTTTTGGCCAACCTAGCAAGCCTGTTAAAGAAATCTGCACTACAGTGAACTCTCACTGCCCCACGGTCAAAAGGGCCATCTGAAAAAAGTGTAAAATCCAGAAAGGCAGCACAGGCCATGGAGAACAGGGAGCTTTGTTATGCTGATGGGCGGGATGTAAATTGCCAAGAGCCACTCTGGAGAAGTGTATGGTGTTTCATCAAACACCTAAAAAACAAAGCAATGGAGCCTACGGCACTTCCACTTATGGTCCTATAGCTTATGGAAATTAAAATCAGAAACACACAGCCACCCCAAAGTTTCAGACGACTCTGTTTATAAGAACCTCGTCTACGGTACAAGTTAAATATCGCAGAAAGCAAAAAATGGGTAAAGAAGTTGTGGTACGTACGTAAAATGGAATATCACTCAGCAATGAAATCTATGTCATCAGGCCCATCGCGGCATAATGAGTGGATTCAGGTACGATGATTCTAAGTGAAATAAGTCACACAGAAAATGAAACATCATAAGATATCACTAATACACGGAATGAAATCTTGGCTACACATGAACTGAATTACAAAACAGAACAGGGTCTCAAATTTAGAAAACCAACTTATGTTTGCTTAAGGGGAAAGGTGAGTTGGGGTGCTGCATAAAACCAGAGATAGAAATTTGCACAGATACCATTCCATGAGTCAAATATGTAATAGTCAAGACCTACCCCTTGCTCAACGAGATGGACTAAACACCCTATATTCAACGCCTAGCAATACACCTGAGTAGTAAGAATCTTCAAACCCATGGATTTATATGTCTCCATAAGAGAATCCAGTGTGTGTACAGCTGCATGAATGCAGCAGAGAAAATCCGATAAATCCCATTATCAAAATGAGTTACAGAAACAAAACACAATGACAGTGAAATAGAGAGCAATTCTTAGATAATTCATTCCGGGCTGGTGATGCAACCTGGATTTACCTCATCTACACCCAGAGCTGAGTGAGACATAAGGTTGGACACTTCGGGCTGATAGCATTGGTGAGTTTCGATGAGCAAATGCAGACCCTTTGAAGTCATACTGCATGGTACCCATTCCATGGGTCCCAACTCTCCAGGTTTAAGCGATTCTTCCTTCAGCTAAAACATGCATGGGAAACACACAGTATGGTGCACCGTGTGACCGGGATACGTTTTCAAATGCATCACAGTTTTTGTCCCCTTTTACTCGGGTTCACAATTCCAGACCCTTTACTAACAGTCCCACCACTTGTAGAGTCAGTGCCTTTAACTTCCTGTTTGGCACAGTTTGCAATTTCTGCGCAAGATGAACAGGATAGGGAGAACCAATGAGAGACTAGCTGTAGGTGTCTGCACGGGCAAATTTAATACTCATTTCCCACCAGGAAGAGGAATTAACCAAAGGCTCAGAATGCCGTTCCGGAACCAGTTTAGGGCCTGAAGCAATCCTGCGGGTTTGCGGTCAGCTCACAAGAAAACGAGTTGAAGAAAGTAGCTCAGGGGCACTGTAATTCACAAACCTGCAGAGTTATAAATGATAGCTATCGTCCAAAAATATATTGAAGGAAGTCTGCGAAGAGGACTTGAAAGCGGGGCAGAATTGCAGGAAAACGATTTCAGGGGGTAGACTGGAATTTCATTTAAAGCATAGGAAAAGAGGCAGAATGTCGACAATGGTGCACTTGGCCAAAAGGGGCGTATGCGTTTTTTCCTGAATATATTCAGGAAAAAACGCATACGCCCCTTTTGGCCAACCAAGCAAGCATGTTAAAGAATTGTGCACCACAATGAAGTCTCACTGCCCCCCGGTCAAAAGGGCTATCTGTAAAAAGTGTAAAATCCAGAAAGGCAGCACAGGCCATGGAGAACAGGGAGCCTTGTTATGGTGATGGGTGGGATGTAAATTGCCAAGAGCCACTCTGGAGATGTGTATGGTGTTTCCTGAAACACCTAAAAAACAAAGCAACGGAGCCTACAGCACATCCACTTATGGTCCTATAGTTTAGGGTAATTAAAATAAAAAAAACACAGCCACCCCAAAGTTTCGGACGGCTCTGTTTACAAGAACCTCGTCTACGGTACAAGTTAAATATCCCAGAAAGCGAAAAATGAATAAAGAAGTTGTGGTACGTACGTACAATGGAATATCACTCACCAATGAAATCTATGTCATCAGGCCCATCGTGGCATAATGAGTGGATTCAGGCACGATGATTCTAAGTGAAATAAGTCACACAGAAAATGAAACATCATAAGATATCACTAATACACGGAATGTAATCTTGGCTACACATGAACTGAATTACAAAACAGAACAGGGTCTCAAATTTAGGAAACCAACTTATGTTTGCTTAAGTGGAAAGGTGAGTTGGGGGGCTGCATAAAACCAGAGATAGAAATTAGCACAGATACCATTCCATAAGTCAAATATGTAATAGTCAAGAGCTACCCCTTGCTCAAGGAGATGGACTAAACACCCTATATAAAACGCCTAGCAATACACCTGACTAGTCAGAATCTTCGAACCCATGGATTTATATGTCTCCATAAGAGAATCAAGCATGTGTACAGCTGCATGAATGCAGCAGAGAAAATCCGATATATCCCATTATCAAAATGAATTACAAAAACAAAACACAATGACAGTGAAATAGAGAGCAATTCTTAAATAATTCATTCAGGGCTTGTGATGCAACCGGGATTTACCTCATCTACACCCAGAGCTGAGTGAGACATAAGGTTGGACACTTCGGGCTGATAACATTGGTGAGGTTCGATGAGCAAATGCAGACCCTTTGAAGTCATACTGCATGGTACCCATTCCATGGGTCCCAACTCTCCAGGTTTAAGCCATTCTTCCTTCACGTAAAACATGCATGGGAAAACCACAGTATGGTGCACCATGTGACCGGGAAACGTTTTCAAATGCATCGCAGTTTTCGTACCCTCTTACTCGGGTTCACAATTCCAGACCCTTTACTAAAACTCTCCCCACTTGGAGAGTCAGTGCCTTTAACCTCCTGTTTGGCACAGTTTGCAATTTCTGCGCAAGATGAACAGGAATAGGGGAACCAATGACAGACTAGCTGTAGGTGTCTGCACGGCAAATTTAACGCTCATTTCCCACCAGGAAGAGGAATTAAACAAACGCTCAGCATGCCGTGCCAGAACCAGATTACGGCCTGAAGCCATCCTGCGGGTTTGCGGCCAGCTCACAAGAAAGCGATTTGAAGAAAGGAGCTCAGGGGCACTGTAATTCACAAACCTGCAGAGTTATAAATGACAGCTATCGTCCAAAAATATATTGAAGGAAGGCTGTGAAGAGGAGTTGAAAGCGGGGCACAATTTCAGGAAAACGATTTCAGGTGGTAGACAGGAATTGCATTTAAAGCATAGGAAAAGAGGCAGAACGACGACAATGATGCACTTGGCTAAAAAGGGCTTATGCGTTTTTTCCTGAATATATTCAGGAAAAACGGATACGCCCTTTTTAGCCAACCAAGCAAGTATGTTAAAGAAATCTGCACAACAGTGAAGTCTTACTGCCCCCAGGTCAAAAGGGCCATCTGAAAAAAGTGTAAAATCCAGAAAGGCAGCACAGGCCATGGAGAACAGGGAGCCTTGTTATGCTGATGGGCGGGATGTAAATTGCCAAGAGCCACTCTGGAGAAGTGTATGATGTTTCCTCAAACACCTAAAAAACAAAGCAACGGAGCCTACGCCACTTCCACTTATGGTCCTATAGTTTAGGGAAATTAAAATAAAAAACACACAGCCACCCCAATGTTTCCGACGGCTCTCTTTACAAAAACCTCGTCTATGGTACAAGTTAAATATCCCAGAAAGCAAAAAATGGATAAAGAAGTTGTGATACGTACGTACAATGGAATATCACACGCCAATGAAATCTATGTCATCCGGCCTGTCGCGGCATAATGAGTGGATTCAGGTACGATGATTGTAAGTGAAATAAGTCACACAGAAAATGAAACATCATAAGATATCACTAATACACGGAATGTAAACTTGGCTACACATGAACTGAATTACAAAACAGAAAAGGGCCTCAAATTTAGAAAACCAAGTTATGCTTGCTTAAGGGGAAAGGTGAGTTGGGGTGCTGCATAAAACCAGAGACAGAAATTAGCACAGGTACCTTTCCATAAGCCAAATATGTAATAGTCAAGACCTACACCTTGCTCAACGAAATGGACTAAACACCCCAGATTCAACGCCTAGGAATACACCTGACTAGTAAGAATCTTCAAACCCATGGATTTATATGTCTCCATAAGAGAATCAAGCGTGTGTACAGCTGCATGAATACAGCAGAGAAAATCCGATAAATCTCATTATCAAAATGAATTACAAAAACAAAACACAATGACAGTGAAATAGAGAGCAATTCTTAAATAATTCATTCAGGGCTTGTGATGTAACCTGGATTTACCTCATCTACACCCAGAGCTGAGTGAGACATAAGGTTGGACACATCGGGCTGATAGCATTGGTGAGGTTCGATGAGCAAATGCAGACCCTTTGAAGGCATACTGCATGGTACCCATTCCATGGGTCCCAACTCTCCAGGTTTAAGGGATTCTTCCTTCAGCTAAACATGCATGGGGAACCCAGAGTATGGTCCAGGGAGTGATCGGGAAACGTTTTTAAATGCATCTCAGTGTTCGTCCCCTGGTACTCGGGTTCACCATTCCAGACGCTTTACTAACACTCTCCCCACTTGGAGAATCAGTGACTTTAAACTCCTGTTTAGCTCATTTTGCAATTTCTGCGGAAGACGAACAGGAATAGGGAGAACCAATGAGAGACTAGCTGTAGGTGTCTGCACGGGCAAATTTAACTCTCATTTCCCACTAGGAAGAGGAATTAACCAAAGGCTCAGCGTGCCATGCGGGATCCAGATTAGGGCCTGAAACAATCCTAAGGTTTTGCGGCCAGCTCACAAGAAAGCGAGTTGTAGAAAGGAGCTCAGGGGCACTGTAATTCACAAAACTGCAGAGTTATAAATGACAGATTTCGTCCAAAAATATATTGAAGTAAGGCTGCGAAGAGGACTTGAAAGCAGGGCAGAATTGCAGGAAACCGATTTCAGGAGGTAGACTGGAATTCCATTTAAAGCATAGGAAAAGAGGCAGAATGTCGAGAATGATGTACTTGGTGAAAAAGGGCGTATGCGTTTCTTCCTGAACATATTCAGGAAAAAACGCATATGCCCTTTATGGCAAACCAAGCAAGCGTGCTAAGGAAATCTGCACTACAACGAAGTCTCACTTCCCACCAGTCAAAGGGCCATCTGAAGAAAGTGTAAAATCCAGAAAGGCAGGACAGGCCATGGAGAACAGGGAGCCTTGTTATGCTGGTGGGCAGGATGTAAATTGCCAACAGCCACTCTAGATAAGTGTATGGTGTTTCCTGAAACTTCTAAAAGACAAAGAAACAGAGCCTAGGGCACTTCCACTTCTGGTCCTATAGCATAGGGAAATTAAAATCGAAAACACACAGCCCCCCCCAAAGTTTGGGATGGCTCTGTTTACAAGAACCTCGTCTACGGTACAAGATAAATATCCCAGAAATCCAAAAATGGAAAAACAAGTAGTGGTACCTACGTACAATGGAATATCACTCAGCAATGAAATCTATGTCATCAGGCCCGTAGCGGCATAATGAGTGGATACAGGTACGATGATTCTACATGAAATAAGTCACACAGAAAAAGAAATATCAGAAGTTATCACTAATACACGGAATGTAAACTTGGCTACACATGAACACATTTATAAAACAGAAGAGGGACTCAAATTTAGAAAACCAACTTATCCTTGCTTAAGGGGAAAGGTGAGTTGGGGTGCTGCATAAAACCAGAGATTGAAATTAGCACAGATACCGTTCCATAAGCGAAATATGTAATAGACAAGACCTACTCCTTGCTGAATGAAATGGGCTCAACACCACATATTAAACGCCTAGGAATATACCTGACTAGTAAGTATCTTAAAACCTATGTATTTATATGTCTCCGTAAGAGAATCAAGCATGTGTACAGCGGCATAAACGCAGCAGTGAAAATCAGCTAAATCCCATTATCAAAATAAATTTCAAAAACAAACACAATGACAGTGAAATAGAGAGCAATTCTTAAATAATTCATTCAGGGCTTGTGATGCAACCTGGATTTACCACATCTACACCCAGAGCTGGGTGAGACATAAGTCTGGACACTTGGAGCTGATAGGATTGGTGAGGTTCGGTGAGCAAATGCAGACCCTTTGAAGTCTTACTGCATGGTACCCATTCCATAGGTCCAAACTCTCCAGGTTTAAGGGATTCTTTCTTCAGCTAAAACATGCATGGGGAACCCAGAATATGGTCCAACATGTGATCGGGAAACGTTTTTAATTGCATCTCAGTTTTCGTCCCCTGGTACTCAGGTTCACCATTCCAGACGCTTTTCTAACACTCTCCCCACTTGAAGAGTCAGTGCCTTTAACCTCCTGTTTGACAAAGTTTGCAATTTCTGCGGAAGATGAACAGGAATAGGGAGAACTAATGAGAGAGTAGCTGTAGCTGTCTGCACGGGCAAATTTAACTCTCATTTCCCACCAGGAAGAGGAATTAACCAAAGGCTCAGCGTGCCATGCCGGAACAAGATTAGGGCCTGAAGCAATCCTGCAGTTTTGCGGCCAGCTCAAAAGAAAACGAGTTGAAAAAAAGAGCTCAGGGGCACTGTCATTCACAAACCTGCAGTTATCAATGACAGCTATCTTCCAAAAATATATTGAAGTAAGGCTGCGAAGCAGACTTGAAAGTGGGGCAGAATTGCAGGAAACCGATTTCAGGAGGTAGACAGTAATTGCATTTAAAGCATAGGAAAAGAGGCAGTACGTCGACAATGATGCACTTGGCCAAGAAGGGCATATGCGTTTTATCCAGGGCCCTCATTAAAGAGGGGAGGAGGCTCCCAGCACACTCCAATGGCCAACAGAGGGCCCATGTCACCAAGGCAACGTGTGCCAGCCAGGCAGGAGTGACATCATGTCAGAGGGCCCACCTCACAGAAGGGTGAGGTACCCAGCCAGGATCAGACTCTCACCAGAGGGCCCACATCACCAAGGGGATGGGAACCAGGCAGGAGTGTCCTCACACCAGTGGGACCACATCATCGAAAGTTGTGGAACAGAGCACATGTGGCCTCAAACCAGAGGACACACATCACCAAGGGGCTGGGAGTGAGGCAGGCAGGAGGAGCCTCAAAACAGAGGGCCCATAGAATAAAAAAGGTGAGGAATCCCGCAGTTGGAACCTCCCAGCAGGCAGCCAGAAGCAGCGAGGCTATGGGATCCAGTCCGGAATGAACTCACACCAGAGGGCCCTCATCATTAAACTGTGAGCAACCCAACCGTTGGGACCTCACAGCAGAAGGCGCACATCCACATGGGGATGGGAACCCGGCAGGAGTGTCATCGCACCAGTGCGCAAACATCAGAAAATATGGGGAGCCCAGCAGTTATTGACTGATGCCACAGGGCCCTCATCACCGAGGGGAGGAGGCTCCCAGCAAGCTCCAACTGCCACCAGAGGGCCGACGTCACAAAGGCAATGGGAGCAAGCCAGGCAGGTGTGACCTCAGAGCAGAGGGACCACCTCAGAGAAAGGTGACGAAACCATCCAGGATCAGACTCTCACCAGACGGCCCACATCACCAAGGGGATGGGAACCAGGCAGGAGTGTCCTCACACCAGTGGGTCCACATCACTAAAAGGTGAGTAAACCGGCACATGTGGCCTCAAACCACAGGACCCACATCACCAAGGGGCTGGGAGTGAGGCAGGCAGGAGGAGTCTCACAACAAAGGGCCTAAAGAATAAAAAAGGTGAGGTATCCAGGAGTTGGAATCTTCCAGCAGGCGGCCCAGAGCACAGAGGCTATGGGATCCCAGCCTGAGCGAACTAACACCAGAGAGCCTATGTCATGAAACTGTGAGCAACCCAGGCGTTGGAACCACAGAGCAGAAGGCCCACATCCCCATGGGGATGGGAACCTTACAGGAGTGTTCTGTTATCACTGGGCTCACATCAGAAAACGTGGGGAGCCCAGCAGTTACGGTCTGATGCAAGAGGGCCCTCATCACCGAGGGGAGGAGCCTCCCAATAGGTTCCAACTGCCACCAGAGGGCCGACGTCACCAAGGAAATGGGAAGCCAGGCAGGAGTTACCTCACAGCAGAGGGCCCACCTCACAGAAGTGTGAGGAACCCAGCCAGGATCAGACTCTCACCAGAGGGCCCATATCACCAAGGGGAGGGGAACCAGGCACAAGTATCCTCACTCCAGTGGGGCCACATCATCGAAAGTTGAGGGACCCAGCACACCTGGCCTCTAATCAGAGGACACACATCAACAAGGGGCTGGGAGTGAGGCAGGCAGGAGGAGCCTCAAAACAGAGGGCCCATAGAATAAAGACGGTGAGGAATCCCGCAGCTGGAACCTCCCAGCAGGCGGCCAGGAGTAGCGAGGCTATGGGATCCAGGCCGGGTGAACACACACCAGAGGGCCCTCATCATGAAACTGTGAGAAACCCAGACGTTGGGACCTCAGAGCAGAAGGCCCACATTCCCATGGGGTTGGGAACCTGACAGGAGTGTACTGGCACCACAGGGCGCACATCAGAAAATTTTGAGAGCCCAGGAGTTAGGGCCTGACGCCAGAGGACCCTCATTACCGAGGGGAGGAGTCTCCCAGCAGGCATCAACACACAACTGAGGGCCCACGTCGCCAAGGTGACGTGTGCCAGCCAGGCAGGAGTGACCTCACAGCAGAGGGCCTACCTCACAGAAGGGTGAGGAACCCAGCCAGTATAAGACTCTCGCCAGAGGGCCCACAGCACCAAGAGGATCGGAACAACGCAGGAGTGTCCTAACACCAGTGTGGCCACATCATAGAAAGGTGAGGATCCCAGCACATGTGGCCTCAAACCAGAGGACCCACATCTCCAAGGGGCTCGGAGTGAGGCAGGCAGGAGTAGCCTCACAACACAGGGCCCATAGAATAAAAAAGGTGAGGAATCCAGTAGTTGGAACCTCCCAGCAGGCGGCCCAGGGCACCGAGTCTATGGGATCTAGGCTGCAGTGAACTCACAGCAGAGGGCCCACATCATGATACTGTGAGCAACCCAGCCGTTGGGACCTCAGAGCACAAGGACCACATCCCCATGGGGATGGGAACCTGGCAGGCGTGTCATCGAACCCGTGGGCACACATCAGAAAATGTGGGGAGGCCAGCAGTTAGGACCTGACGCCAGAGCGCCCTCATCACCAAGGGTAGCAGTCTCCCAGCAGGATCCAACTGCCACCAGAGGGCCGATGTCGCCAAGGCGGGCTGTGCCACACAGGCAGGATTGGCCTCAGAGCAGAGGGCCCACCTCACAGAAGTGTGACGAACCCAACCAGGATCAGACTCTCACCAGAGGGCCCATATCACCAAGTGGATGGGAACCAGGCAGGAGTGCCCTCACACCAGTGGGGCCACGTCATCGAAAGGTGTGGAGCCCAGGACATGTGGCCTCAAACAAGAGGACACACATCACGAAGGGGCTGGGAGTGAGGCATGCAGGAGGAGACTCACAACAGACGGTCCATAGAATAAAAAAGGTGAGCAATCCAGCAGTTGGAAGCTCCAAGCAGGTGGCCCATAACACCAAGGCTATGGAATCCATGCCGGAGGGTACTCACAGCAGAGGGCCCACATCGTGACACTGTGAGCAACCCAGCCGTTGGGACCTCAGAGCAGAAGGCCCACATCCCCATGGGGATGGGAAACTGGCAGGAGTGTCATCGCACCAGTGGGCGCACATCCGAAAATGTGGGGTGCCCAGCAGTTAGAGCCTGATGCCAGAGGGCCCTCATCACTGAGGGGAGGAGGCGCCCAGCCTGCTCCAACTGCAACCAGAGGGCACACATGGCCAAGGCGACGTGTGCCAGCCAGACAGGAATGACCTCACAGCAGAGGGCCCACCTTCCAGAAGTGTGAGGAATCCAGGCAGGATCAGACTCTCACCAGAGGGCCCACATCACCAAGGGGATGGGAACCAGGCAGGAGTGTCCTCACACCAGTGGGGCCACATCACTAAAAGGTGAGGAAACCGGCACATGTAGCCTCAAACCAC
>NW_021700446.1:0-1027 GCF_005190385.1 Monodon monoceros
TGTCCTGTAGTTTGAGGCCACGTGTGCTGGGTCCGTCACATTTCGGTTATGTGGCCCGACTGGTGTGAGGACACTCCTGCCTGGTTTCCATTCCCTTGGTGATGTGGGCCCTCTGGTGAGAGTCTGATCCTCTTTGGGTTCCTCACACTTTTGTGTGGTTGGCCCTCTGCTCTGAGGTCACTCCTGCCTGGCTGGCACACCCCGCATTGGTGACGTCGGCCCTCTGGTAGCAGTTGGAGCTTGCTGGGAGCCTCCTCTCCTCAGTGATGAGGGCCCTCTGGCGTCCGGCCCTAACTGCTGGGCTCCCCACATTTTCTGATGTGTGCCGACTGGTGCGATGACACTCCTGCTTGGTTCCCTTCCCCATGGGGATGTGGGCCTTGTGCTCTGAGGTCACAACGGCTGGGTTGCTTACAGTATCACGATGAGAGCCCTCTGTTGTGAGTTCATCACTGCCTGGATCCCATAGCCTCGGTGCTCTGGGCCGCCTGCTGGGATGTTCCAACTGCTGGATTCCTCACCTTTTTTATACAATGGGCCATGTGTTTTGAGGTTAATCTTGCCTGCCTTGCTCCGAGACCCATGGTGATGTGGGTCCTCTGGTTTGAGGCCACATGTGCTGGGTACCTCAACTTTCGATGATGTGGCCCCACGGGTGTGAGGACACTCGTGCCTGGTTCCCAGCCCCTTGCTTATGTGGGCCCTCTGGTGAGAGTCTGATCCTGACTGGGTTCCTTACCCTTCTGTGAGGTGGGCCCTCTGAAGTAAGGTCTCTCCTGCCTGTATGGCTCATTTCGCCTTGGCGATGTAGGCCCTCTGTTGGCCACTGAAGCATGCTGGGGGCCTCCTACCCTCTTTAATGAGGGCCCTGGAAGAAACGCATATGCCCTTTTTGACCAAGTGCATCATTGTCGAGGTTCTGGCTCTTCTCCTATACTTTCAGAGGACTTCCCGTCTACCTCCTGAAATTGTACTCCTGCAATTCTGCCCCGCGTTCAAGTCCTCTACGCAGCCTTCCTTCAATATA
>NW_021700447.1:0-2488 GCF_005190385.1 Monodon monoceros
AACTATCAAACTCTTAGAGGAAAACATAGGCAGAACACTCTATGACATAAATCACAGCAAGATCCTTTTTGACCCACCTCCTAGAGAAATGGAACTAAAAACAAAAATAAACAAATGGGACCTAATGAAACTTCAAAGCTTTTGCACAGCCAAGGAAATCTTACACAAGACGAAAAGACATCCCTCAGAATGGGAGAAAATATTTGCAAATGAAGCAACTGACAAAGGATTAATCTCCAAAATTTACAAGCAGCTCATGCAGCTCAATAACAAAAAAACAAACAACCCAATCCAAAAATGGCCAGAAAACCTAAATAGACATTTCTCCAAAGAAGACATACAGATTGCCAACAAACGCACAAAAGAATGCTCAACATCATTAATCATTAGAGAAATGCAAATGTAAACTACAATGAGATGTCATCTCACACCGGTCAGAATGGCCATCATCAAAAAATCTAGAAACAATAAATGCTGGAGAGGGTGTGGAGAAAAGGGAACACTCTTGCACTGCCGATGGGAATGTGAATTGGTACAGCCACTATGGAGAACAGTATGCAGGTTCCTTAAAAACTACAAATAGAACTACCATATGACCCAGCAATCCCACTACTGGGCATATACCCTGAGAAAACCATAATTCAAAAAGAGTCATGTACCAAAATATTCATTGCAGATCTATTTACAATAGCCAGGAGATGGAAACAACCTAAGTGTCCATCATCAGATGAATGGATAAAGAAGATGTGGCACATATATACAATGGAATATTACTCGGCCATAAAAAGAAACGACACTGAGTAATTTGTAGTGAGGTGGATGGACCTAGCATCTGTCATACAGAGTGAAGTAAGTCACAAAAAGACAAATACAGTATGCTAACACATATATGTGAAATCTAGGGGAAAAAAATGTCATGAAGAACCTAGGGGTAAGACAGGAATAAAGACACGGACCTATTAGAGAATGGACTTGAAGATATGGGGAGGGGGAAAGCTAAGCTGTGACAAAATGAGAGAGTGGCATGGACATATATACACTACCAAGCGTAAAATAGATAGCTAGTGGGAAGCAACCCCATAGCACAGGGAGATCAGCTCAGTGCTTTGTGACCAACTGGATGGGTGGGATAGGGAGGGTGGGAGGGAGGGAGATGCAAGAGGGAGGAGATATGGGAACATATGGAGGAGATATGGGAACATATGTATATGTATAACTGCTTCACTTTGTTATAAAGCAGAAACTAGCACACCATTGTAAAGCAATTATACTCTAATAAAGATGTAAAAAACAGAAAAAACCAACCAAACAAAAAACCCCAAGACCAATATATATGCTGTCTACAAGAGACCCACTTCAGACCTAAGGACACATACAGACTGAAAGTGAGGGGATGGAAAAAGATATTCCATGCAAATGAAAACCAAAAGAAAGCTGGAGTAGCTATTCTCATATCAGACAAAATATGCTTTAAAATAATGACTATTACAAGAGACAAAGAAGGACACTACATAGCATTAAGGGATTGATCCAAGAAGACAATATAACAATTGTAAATACTTATGCACCCAACATAGGAGCACCTCAATACATAAGGCAATTACTAACAGACATAAAAGGGGAAATCGACAGTAATACTTTCATAGTAGGGGACATTAACACCCACCTTCACCTATGGACAGATCATCCAAAATGAAAATAAATGAGGAAACACAAGCTTTAAATGATACATTAAACAAGATGGACTTAATTGATATTTATAGGACATTCCATCCAAAAACAACAGGATACACATTTTTCTCAAGAGCTCATGGAACATTCTCCAGGATAGATCATATCTTGGGTCACAAATCAAGCCTTGGTAAATTTAGGAAAACTGAAATTGTATCAGTATCTTTTCTGACCACAACGCTATGAGACTAGATATCAATTACAGGAAAAGATCTGTAAAAAATACAAACACACGGAGGCTAAACTATACACTACTTAATAACACAGCGATCACTGAACAAATCAAAGAGAGTAAATCAAAAAATACATAGAAACAAATGACAATGGAGACACGACGACCCAAAACCTATGGGATGCAGCAAAAGCAGTTCTAAGAGGGAAGTTTATAGCAATACAATCCTACCTTAAGAAATAGGAAACATCTGGAATAACAACTTAACCTCGCACCTAAAGCAATTAGAGAAAGAAGAACAAAAAAACGCCGAAGTTAGCAGAAGGAAAGAAATCATAAAGATCAGCTCAGAAATAAATGAGAAAGAAATGAAGGAAACGATAACAAAGATCAATAAAACTAAAAGCTGGTTCTTTGAGAAGATAAACAAAATTGAAAAACCATTGGCCAGACTCATCAAGAAAAATAGAGAGAAGACTCAAATCAATATAAATTAAAAATGAAAAAGGAGAGGTAACAACTGACACTGCAGAAATACAAAAGATCATGAGAGATTACTACAAGCAACTCTGTGCCAATAAAATG
>NW_021700448.1:0-1963 GCF_005190385.1 Monodon monoceros
AAATTCCCATTCTATTGGCCATTCTCACCCCCTCAATAGCCCTTCCTACTAGGGCCTTTGAAACAGACATTGTGTTGTGAACATATTCATCTAGGTCTTCGACCTTCACCCTAAACACTCACTCCTCCTCCTCACATTAACTGAAGCCTGGTTTAACCACAGTGCCTTCATTTTCCTTGTAGCCCTCCCTCATCACAGGGCTTGAATAAAATCCCTTTTCTCATGAAATACAATATTCCTAATTCTTACTCCCTAAGTAGTGGCTCTTAGCAGTATTCTTACTGGCAAAGCGCAGAAACAATTTAGCTCAAACCTTCTTGTTAGGGCTTCCCTGGTGGCGCAGTGGTTAAGAATCTGCCTGCCAATGCAGGGGACACGGGTTCGAGCCCTGGTCTGGGAAGATCCCACATGTCGCAGAGCAACTAAGTCCGTGTGCCACAGCTACTGAGCCTGCGCTCTACAGCCCGCGAGCCACAACTACTGAAGCCTGTGCGCCTAGAGCCCGTGCTCCGCAACAAGAGAAGCCACCGCAATGAGAAGCCCGCGCACCGCAACGAAGAGCAGCCCCCGCTCGCCGCGGCTAGAGAAAGCCTGCGCACAGCAACGAAGACCCAATGCAGCCAAAATACATTTATTTATTTATTTATTTATTAAAAAAACAAAACAAAGAAACCCTTGTTAAATCATTCCCCATGGGTCTAGAGCCTCAATGCCTTTGCTTCAGCATGGGAAACAGATGATTATTCACACAAAAGCACTTGGCATTTGATTATACACTCATTATCTTAAACACTGATATTTTACAAAGAGCAGATGAGTTCTTTCACTAGACATTTCTCTTTGGTAACGAGAAAAAATATGCATTTCAGTAACTTGTAAATAAATCCTTTGTAAGAAGAGTGAACTTTGTTTCATTCTTTTTCAGGAAATAGTTTAATTTGTGAACTCATTCTTCCAGTACACCTTTGCCCAACACCAATCATGTGTGGGATATGAAGTTTTGACACACATAAAGTGCATATTAATTGAAATGAAAACAAACTGCTTCCTCTGCTTCTGGGCAGAAAAGAATACATTTCACTTCTGAAAGTTTGTTATAATCCCAAGGAGAGGAGATGGGGAACTGTCAGGAAAAAATGGGTAAAACTTCAAATGGGTGAAAAATATGACTGAGAGTCCTGCAAATCTACCTTTCTGGACAGTTTCCACCTTTTATTGTTTTTGAGTTATTTTGCATATCTGTACGTTGGAGAAAACTGATACAATGTAAATGATTCTTGTCCACAGAAAATCAAGGTGAATTGTGTCTAGTGGAGCACTGTCAATGGATAGACTGGTGTATCTTTTAATAAATAAACATCACCATTCTTCAATTCCTGCATTTGCATGCTGCCTTGAAGTCTCCTTTAAACTGGTTTTAACATCTTACTAGTTCCCTCATTAACTAATAAGATAAAATCTTTGATAGCATTTATTTTTAATTTGTATGAAAGTCGTGCTTTTACCTTTTTTTCAAAAAATTATCTTTTAAAGGTAAAGACTTTCACTTTGCTGTACAGTAGAAACTAACACAACACTGCAAAGCAACTATACTCCCCTAAAAAAAAAAAACCAAAAAACACGTAAGCATTCGGGCTCGAGAAGGCATGTGATGAACCATCACACAATAGTGCCGTATAAGGTGTTCTCGCCAAAAGAAGACAGTACTAAACCTTCTTAGCTAATGTTTAAACCAGGGCTTCTGAGCCACAGCACAATGGATATTTGGGGTTGAATAGTTCTTTGTTGTGAAGTGCTGTCCTGAGCACAGGAGGATGTTAACTGGCGTCCCTAACTTCTGCCTACTCCGTCACCAGCACTGTACAACAACGTCTCCAGACATTGGCTAATGTTTCCTTGGAGGCAAAACTGCCCCTGGATGAGAACCACTGATCTATACTAATCTCTATTCCAAAGTAACGAA
>NW_021700449.1:0-2032 GCF_005190385.1 Monodon monoceros
AACGTCTCTACAAATGACCCAATTTCATTCCTTTTTATGGCTTAGTAATATTCCATTTTATATATGTACCACATCTTTATGCATTCGTCTGTCTGTGGGCATTTAGGTTGCTTCCATTACCTGGATATTGTAAATAGTGATGCAATGAACATTGCGGTGAATGTCTCTTTTTGATTTATGGTTTTGTCTGGGTATATGCCCAGTAGTGGGATTGCTGTATCATATGGTAATTCTATTCTTAGTTTTATAAGAAACTCCATAATGTTCTCCACAGTGACTGTATCAATTTACATTCCCAACAGTAGTGGAAGAGGGTTCCTTATCTCCACACCCTTTCCAGCATTTGTTGTTTGTAGATTTTCTGATGATGCCCATTCTAACAGGTGTGAGGTGATACACCATGGATGAGTCTATTTCGTTGAGCAAGGAGTAGGTCTTGTCTATTACATATTTGGCTTATGGAAAGGTATGTGTGCTAATTTCAATCTCTGGTTTTATACAGCACCCCAACTCAACTTTCCCCTTAAGCAAGCATAAGTTTTTTATCTAAATATGAGACTCTGTTCGGTTTTGTTATTCAGTTCATGTGGAGCCACGTTTACACTCCCTCTATTAGTGATATCTTATGATAACTATCTTTCTCTGTGTGACATATTTCTCTTGGAGTCATCGTGCTTAAATCCACTCAATTTGCTGCTACAGGCCTGATGACATTGATTTCATTGCTGAGTGATATTCCGTTGTACGTAAGTAGCACAACTTATTTATCCATTTTTTTCTTTCTGGGATGTTTAATTTGTACTGGACTTGAGGTCTTCGTAAACACAGCAGCCCTAAATTTTGTGTTGGCTGTGTCTTGTTGATTTTAATTTTCCTAAGCTATAGGGCCATAAGTGGAAGTGCCCTAGGCTCTGTAGCTTTGTTTTTTAGATGTTTCAGGATACACCATAAACATCTCCACAGTGTCTGTTGGCAATTTACATCCCACCCATCAGCATAACAAGGCTCCCTGTTCTCCATGGCCTGTCCTGTGTTTCTCGTTTTTACACTTTTTTCAGATGGCGCTTTTGACGAATGGGAAAAGAGACTTCATTGTAGTGCGGATTTCCATTGCTCGAATGCTTGGTTGACCAAAAAGGGCGTATGCGTTTTTTCCTGAATATATTCACGAAAAATTGCATATTCTCTTTTTGTCCAAGTGCATCACTGTCAAAGATCTGCTGCTTTTCATATGCTTTAAATGCAATTCAAATCTACCTCCTGAAATCTGATTCCTGCAATTCTGCCGTGTTTTCAAGTCTTCTTTGCAGCCTTACTTCAATATATTTTTGACAATAGCTGTCATTTATAACTCTGCAGGTTTGTGAATTACAGTGCCCCTGATTTCCTTTCGTAAGTCGCTTCCTTGTAAGCTGGCCACAAAACCGCAGGTTTGCTTCAGGCCGTAATCTGGTTCCGGCATGGCACGCTGAGCCTTTGGTTAATTCCTCTTCCTGGTGGGAAATGAGAGTTAAATTTGCCCGTCCAGACACCTGCCTCACTCCCAGCCCCTTGGTGATGTGTGTCCTCTGGTTTGAGACCACATGTGCCTGGTTCCTCACCTTTCAATGATGTGACCCCAATGGTGTGAGGAAACTCCTGCCTGGTTCCCATCCCCTTGGTGATGTGGGCCCTCTGGTGAGAGTCTGATCTTGGCTGGGTTCCTCACCCTTCTGTGAGGTGGACCCTCTGCTGTGAGGTAACTGCTGCCTGGCTTGCTCCTGTTGCCTTGGAGACGTAGGCCCTCTGGTGGCAGTTGGAGCCTGCTGGGAGCCTCCTCTCCTTGGTGATGAGTGCCCTCTGGCGTCAGGTTCTAACTGCTGTGCTCCCCACGTTTTCTGATGTGAGCCCAGTGATGCCAGGATACTCCTGTAAGGTTCCCATCCCCATGGGGATGTGGGCCTTCTGCTCTGAGGTCCTAACGCCTGGGTTGCTTACAGTTTCATGATGTTGGCTCTCTGGTGTTAGTTCACTCAGGCCTAGATCCCATAGC
>NW_021700449.1:2042-2706 GCF_005190385.1 Monodon monoceros
ATGTGGGACCTCTTCTCTGAGGTCCCAACGCCTGGGTTGCTCACAGTGTCAGGATGTGGGCACTCTGTTGTGAGTTCACTCCAACATGGTTCCCATAGCCTCGGTACGCTGGGCCACCTGCTTGGAGCCCCGATTACAAGTCCTCTTTGCAGCCTCATTTCAATATATGTTTGGACGATAGCTGTGATTTTTAACACTTCAGGTTTGTGAATTACAGTGCCCCTGAGCTCCTTTCTTCAACACACTTTCAGGTGACCTGGCCGCAAAACCGCAGGATTCCTTTAAGCCCTAATCTGGGTCCGTCACGGCACGCTGAGCCTTTGGTTAATTCCTCTTCCTGTTGGGAAATGAGCGCTCCATTTGCCCGTGCAGACACCTACAGCTAGTCTCTCACTGGTTCTCCCTATTCCTGTTCATCTTGCGCAGAAATTGCAAACTGTGCCAAACAGGAGGTTAAAGGCACTGACTCTCCAAGTGGGGAGACTGTTAGGAAAGCTTCTGGAATGGTGAACTGGAGTAAAAGGGAACGACTACATTGGTTAGGGTCAAGGTTCGGCTTAGGGTAGGGAACGGGTACGGGTCAGGGTCCGAGGGAGGCTGAGGATAACGTTTAGGGTTAGGGAACGGGTACGGGTCAGTGTACTGGTTACGACTAGGATCCAAG
>NW_021700450.1:0-4309 GCF_005190385.1 Monodon monoceros
TCTTCCCTCATTTTCGTCACCTCCAACCCCCAGCTCTGGCAACCGTCATTCCATTCTTCCCATCATGAGTTCAGTATTTTAGATTTCACATATGAGATCATAAAGTATTTATCTTTCTCTGTCTGACATTTCATTTAGCATAATGCCCCCCAAACCCACCCATGTGGTCACAAATAGCCAGATTTCCTTCTTTATCATGGCTGAATAATAGTAGGTTGTATGCACCCCCATTTTCTTCATCCATTCATCCACAAGAAAACACTGAGGTTGTTTCCATGTCTTGGCTACTGTATTGGGTTGGCCAGAAAGTTCATACAGTTAATGAATACACTGTTCAATCAAACTTGGTGAAAATGAGTCTTTTATTTTTACTTAAAATAAATCTTTGACAAAGCCAGCTAGGCATCCCTTTGAGTAACGACTTATATCACATTGAAATATTTTAAACATATGAACAGTAATAGCTGAAATGACAAATGTTACTAATATTGACACAATTTATCAAGGAGAATATGTTAGAATATGTTAAAATGCAGGTGGACAGTGAAAGAACAACTATAACTTTTAACTAAATATTGTCTTGATATTTAGACCATTGGTTAAAATCATGATAACAGGTTTCATCCGTTTCAAGAAAGCAGAATATTTGCAGATCACTTAACATTTACTAGGTATGTTCTCAGTCCGGAAGGATATATTTCACTTACATGTGTCATTTAATTTAACCACATCCCTCTGTAATAGATAGTGGTATCCCTATTTGCAGATAGGAGACAGGCTCAGAAAGATTAAGAATGTTACCTAATTCTAGTAAGTAGCCAAACCTAAACTGATCTAATTCCAGGGCAAAGCTCTTTCTGGCACATCAGTGTGGGTCTTTATCTCTTTGAGAATTGTTGAACATTAAAAGCCTTCTTCCAGGTAAATGCATAAAGAAACAACATGAGCAATGATATAACAGTAGAAGTCTCACTAAATAATTGGTGTGTTTGGCCTTGCTTTTGCTGATAGATCTTTTGCAAAATTGCTTTTCTCTGAGATATTTAAAGTGGACTTTAACTATTTTCTTGGAAGACTTTCCTAAATTATACCTATCAGAAAGCTGCTTTGCTTTAAGGCCGAAGAAAAATGAAAGCTTACTTAACTACACTTAGGTGCCAGGGTCCTACTATGAGCTCTACACCTGCCAGGATTCACGCTAAGATAGATAGGGTGGCTCAGCAAACTGTCCATAGTCCTGTGATTTCTTTCTGATATTCTGAAGTAGAAATAATTTCATAACTGTTCACAAAAGAGAGAAACACTGTTTCTTGGTCCTCAATATCATACCGCTGTAGGCTAATTCTTTCTCTCTTCTGTTGCCCCTTAGTATAGAGAGTGTGTTTTGGGGACCCTCCTTCACGATCTTCTCCATTCCAAGAGCATCTTACATAAATCCAGGACTTCTCAAGCAGCCAGTTTTGCCAGATGGTCTTAGGGTTGGTTGTACCCATATATGTATAATCTGAACTTCTCAAGTAAGGTCCTTAGAGAGCATAATGGCTGAGAGAATTGGTGCTGATACCAGACCTGAGTCCAAATACTGCCTATGCCCCTAACTAGCTGTGTAACCTTGGAGAAGTAACTTAAGCCCCTTAAAGGGATTAGATTTCTCACCTGGAAAATGGTATAATAAATGCATCTACCTCATATGGTGAGTGTGTAAATTAATGTAACTTGAGATGGTGCATGTTAAGCATTAGCACAGTGCCTGTCTCTTGTTAGTAATACCTGCTTTTCTTATTAATTATTCTCTTTATATTCCCAGTTCCAGCTGGGTGCCTAACATATAATAGTTGTTCAGCAAATAGTTACTGGATTGAACCAGCTCTGAAATTGAAGCATTGGGTCAACAGCAAAGTAGTCACCCCACCATCATTTCTCCCAGAGAAAGGGAGAATAGATGGAAGCCAGCCATCATACTTTCTTTTCTTATTCTAAACTTCCCATCCAGCCCCAGCAATAAAATAATCTTCCTGGACCCTAACAATTTCAAGGATTTTTCAAATCACACTATTTGAAAATAGCTGGGTTGCCCTAATCTAATATGTCCCAGGACCCCAAGGTCACCAAGCTTCTATTAATGAAGTCTAGTTAAGATAAATGATAACAGTTAGTAAACCAACTGCTTATGAGCTCATTGGGCTTTTTAAAATTTACTATCTGCGCTTCATAGAGACACAGGTATTTTGCTTTTGTAGGACATTCAACAGTCAAAGTAGTCTTTTAAAAAGCACAAATCAGACGCTATTATTGCACTGCTTCTAACCTCTAAAGGCTATCTATTGTAAAGAGATGAAATTTTCAACTACTTAGCCAGGCTCACAGAGACCATGTGCTCTGGTCACTTACTACATCTTTCCCTGACCTTCATGGGGCTCGAGGCACAGTTGTCCTTTTCAGTCCCTCAGATGCAACAAGCTCTACTTCTTGCTCTCCCAGCTTTAGATTGGCCAATCCATCTACCCAGACCAATTTCCCTCTTATCGTTAAGGCCTCGGTTCAAACGCCACCACTACTATCTTGACCAAAGAGACCTGCCTCCTCAGTGCCTCTCCATCCCTTTGTCCAGTCGTATTTCTGTCACTGTACAACATTTATTTACATGTTTACTCTGTCTTCCTCCACCACTGGACATTTGCTTAAGAGCAGGGACTTTGTAATTTTTTGCTTCCAAGGCTTGCAGCAGACACTGGCACATAGGTGTGTAGGAAATGTGTGTCTAATAAAGAATAAATATGTGGATGAAAAAAAAACTGTGAAACACTAACACGAGATTATTCTTCTTTCAAAAGAATAATGAAAAATAATTTCATTCAATAAGAGTCATCCTTAGTTACTGATACATGACTTAGTAGATCCCATTCAATTTAAAATGTCCCCTTTTTTTCTGATACTTTCACAAGTCATTAATTAAATGTTGCTCACTTTTAAGGCCAATCTGTGAGACATTATTTAACTTGTCTCCTCTAAAGTTCCAGCATTAACTCAGGCGGGGCTTCACCAAGTACTGATCATGTGACCTTGGCCTCTCATTGCCTCAGTTTTCTCATTTGTAACATGGGTATAATAATCGGCTTATTTCATACGCCTATGAGGAGGAAAACTTCGTGTGTGTGTGTGTGTGTGTGTGTGTGTGTGTGTGTGTGTGTCTATATATATGTATTTAAACAGTGTCTTAGAATAGTGTCTGGCACATGATAAGCATTATAGAAGTATTGACTGCTGCTACTAGTACTGTTATTATGAGAACTAACTGTTGAGAATAATCCTTCATATAGGGGTTTATTCCACTGAAGATAAAGGAAACTCATAGAATATTAGAAATCAGATTAAACACGGAAAGCCAGTAAAATATACCAGGACAGAAGATGATGAGAGTGTGAAAGGATAGAGGAAAAAGAATGGTTTTTGTTTTTCTTTTTCTTTTTTAAAGAAGGAAAGAGCCTAGAAATAGGACAAAAACTATTCATTGGCTATACTGACATGGAGATCGCTGGTGACCTTCATAAGTAAAATTTCAGGACAGTGGGCAGAGAGATTACGGCGAGGGAAGTCAGATGGATGTAAATTATAGAGTAAATGGGACGTGAGGAAATGGAAACAATATATGATGATAACAATTTTGAAAAGTTCAGACATGAATTGGCTAAAGAAGATATGCAGGGATTAGAGGAGGAGGGAGGCTTTCGTGTTACACGTATAGTTTTTAACATTTTAAGTTGGAGTTACTAGTCTAGAATGAGGTTGAATTTTGGCAAGAATCATTCATAAGGAGTAGATGGGTTGTAGAAAATGCAGTGCTGTGAAGTACTTGAGAAGATGAGAGAAAATGAAATGCTATCTGTAGTGCACGTGGCCTTTGAACTTGAACTCCTGTAGTGCAAGGGAATACAAAGATCAATGCGAATGCTAATGAATTAACGGATTTGGCAGTGGACTATTTACTGACTTCTGTGTTCCTAATGAGTTAGGAAGCGCCTCACCAGCTCAGAGTGAAGGAAGTAGAGAGGATGGAGGAAAATTTGAGGAGGGTAGGGAAAGCTTCTAAGAAAATAGTCCTTAAGGAGAATTAGAAAGAACTTACTGTAAGTCAGAGCAATGTTTCCAGTCTTGAAAATCCATTTGAAGTTGGTGTTTATTAATTTATTGGAATACCAATTTTCCCTGCCACATGATGTTTCTCCAGCTACCTGGATATAAGTTACACAGAGGCAGAAAAGAATGAGAGATAACAATCGAGGGGAAATACAATTAGTATTTTTTTTTT
>NW_021700451.1:0-4102 GCF_005190385.1 Monodon monoceros
TAACTAAGGCCCTGATGCTGTCTCTACCTCAGAATCTGAAATTCTTATGTCCTGACTCTCCCTAACATCCTGACGCTGCCTCTAAGTGAGGCCCCGACACTCTTCTTAACTAAGGACTTGCCGCTCTCCCTACCTAAAACCCTGACACTGTCTGTAACTAATGACCTGACTCTTTCCCTAACTAACACCCTAGTTTTGGCCCTAACTAACGCCCTGACACTGGTTCTAATTATGGCCATGATGCTGGCTCTAAGGCCCTGAAGATATCCCTAAGTAACAGCCTGAACTGTGTCTAACTAAGGCTCTCACGTTATCTCTAAGTGAAGCACTGACACTCTCCCGAACTTAGGTCCTGATGCTGTCCCTTATAGCCTAAGCTGTCACTAAATAATGCCCTGATGCTGTCCATAAGTAAGGCCCTGAATATGTCCCTAAGTGCATCTCTGACGATGTCCTGAACAGCCTGAACTCTCTTCAAGTTATCTCTGAGGCTCTGACACTGGCCCTTCCTAAGGCCTCACCCCAGGGTTGTCCCAGGCTGCTGGGCAGTTTTCTCTTGTCCGCATCTCTAGCCAGCTGCTGCCATCAGCCACTCTAAGATTCTGCGATACAGTGTTCCCACGTGGGATGTGCCTGTGTAGGCTCACCTGCAGGAGGAGAGTCATGGTCACTCCGCCCTCCAGGGGACTGCGGCTCAGGGTAGGAGCCTCTCAGCCAGTGTCTGGACACAGGGTTCTGTGTCCTTGTTTGTTGTAAATCCCTTGGAGTTACCTCTCACATTTTTGAATGGATATCCCCCGCTCTGCATATTTATAATATAAATTCTTTACCACATTAAAATCCAGGAATGACATTCTTAGAATGAGCAGGAGAACACTGGATGCCCCCCCAATGATCTATTACTTGGAGGATTAAAAATTCTAATGAGAAAACACTCACTCTCCTCACCCTCTTGGGCGTCAGCACAAGGCGGGAATCAGCTGCATCCTTTACTTATCCCTCTGATTTTCCAGAACCTTTCCTTCCAGGAGAAATCTCTGGGCTCTTCGGGAGCTGTGAGTGGTGGCCGTCAGGTAAATCTGAGACTGAAAAGCAAGAGGAAGAGAGACAGAGGAGGAGATAAGAAGCGGTGACGGGGAGAAGCAGGGGCGTCCACGTTCAATCGCAGGCTGAGAGTCTGAGTTAGTGTCCAGCGAAGCTAAGGACCACCAGGGTCTGGCCCCACTGGCCTTGTCACCTGGTGTGGGGACTGCGGACAGCCAAACTCCCATGGCCACTCTCAGAGAAATCAGGGAGGTGGGAGGGCATCCCTGAGAGCCAGATGGAAAATGGTCATGCTGTGAAATAATAAGATGCCCTTTCAGAAAAGTGAACACTGTCCCCTTGGTTCTCAAAGACTTGCAAACACTCTGTGTCCTTCTGGAGGCGTGCTGAAGCCTTCAGCCTTTGAGGGCAGTAATGGGAGTGCATCTGGGCTCAAAACCATCCAGCACTCACTCCCTGAGGGTGCTGAGGATGACCCGTGTCCACCCCTCGGGTGCTGTGGGGCCTGAAATCCCCTGATCACCGAGGACGGGAGGGACACTCGGTGACACTCCCCTGGACCACCGGGGGCTTGGCTGCTGGGCTACAGTCCTTTATCAGATACATGGTTTGCAAACATCTTGGGCCATTTTGGATGGTGGATTATCTTATTCCTTGCTCCTTTTATACACAACTGTTTTTCATCTTGAGGAAGTCCAACTCATCTATTTTGTCTTTTGTTGCTTGTGCTTTTGGTAGATCTAAGAAATCATGACCAAATCCAAGGTCATGAAGATGTACTCTCATGTTTTCTTCTACGAGTTTTATAATTTTGGTTCTTGCATCTAGGCCTTTGGTCCATTTTGCGTTGATTTTGTATATGGGGTGGGGGGAGGTAAGGGTCCAACTTTCCTCTTCTGCATGTGGGTGTCCAGTTGTTCCAGAACCTCTGCTCACTGTTTGGGCGAAAATACTGCAAATGATGCGACCAACAAGGGCTTAATTCTAAAATATACAAACAGCTCATACAACTCAAAAAAGAAAAAAAATCAAAAAATAGGCAGAAGGTCTAAACAGACATTTCTCCAAAGACATACAGATGGCCAAGAGGCACCTGAAAAGACGCTCCACATCACTAAATATTAGAGAATGCAAATCAAAACTACAGTGAGTTACCACCTCACAGTGGTCAGAATGGCCATCATTAAAATGTCTAGAAATAAATGCTGGAAGGGGTGTGGAGAAAAGCGAACCCTCCTACGCTACTGGTGGGAATGTAAATTGATGCAGCCACTATGGAAAACAGTATGGAGGTTCCTCAAAAACTAAAAACAGAATTACCATATGAACCAGCAATCCCAATCCTGGGCACACATCCAGACAAAACTATAATTCGAAAAGATACGTGCACCCCAGCATTCACAGCAGCACTCTTCACAACAGCCAAGATATGGAAGCAACCTGAATGTCCCTCAACAGATAAATGGATATAGAAGATGTGGTACATATATACAATGGAATATTACTCAGCCATAAAACAGAATGAAATAATGTCATTTGCAGCTACATGGATGGACCTAGAGGTTATCATACAAAGTGAAGTAAGTCAGACAGAGAACAACAAATACCATATGATATCACTTATATCTGGATTATAAAATGAGAGCCAAATGAACCTATCTGCAGAACAAAAACAGACTCACAAATATAGAAAACAGACTCGTGGTTGTCAAGAGGAAGACAGGGGAGAGGGATGGATTGGGAGTTTGGGATTAGTAGATGCAAATTATTATATATAGGATGGATAAACAAGGTCTTACTGTACAGCACAGGGAACAATATTCAATACCCTGTAATTAACCATAATGGAAAAGAATATGAAAAATATGTTTAGGGCTTCCCTGGTGGCGCAGTGGTTGAGAGTCCGCCTGCCAAAGCAAGGGACACGGGTTAGTGCCCCGGTCCAGGAGGGTCCCACATGCCGCAGAGCGGCTGGGCCCGTGAGCCATGGCCGCTGAGCCTGCGCGTCTGGAGCCTGTGCTCCGCAACGGGAGAGGCCACAACAGTGAGAGGCCCGCGTACCGCAAAAATATATATATATATATATGTATATATGTATGTATGTATATATGAATCACTTTGCTATACAGTAGAAATTAACACAACATTGTAGGTCAACTATACTTCAGTATCAATTAGTTTGAAGGCACTTTTATAAATTAGGTCTTATTTCTCTTGTCCTTTCATCCTGAGACAAATGTATAACAGAAACATTTGTTTACCTCCAGTAATAACCTGGATTACTCCAGGATGAACTCATATCACACAGAACTTTAATTGTTGAACAAACCATGAATACGAGTTACACCATGGGATGTCCTGATCCAATATGAAGTTTGTAAACCTTGTATCAAGCCTGCAGAATCCACTAAATTTGGAAATTCAAACTGAAATGAAGCCACCTACCCCATGACTTCTCCACAACTAGTTATACAACATCAATTGGAAACCATATACAATCAAATGAATGTAGACAGAAATGACTATAGCCTTCCTTTTTTTGCCTTTGAGATGAAGACGGTATTTAAGGTGATGTCTTGGGCTGTTTCAGGGTGTTACTCAATTTCCTGGGTATCTGCCATGCACACAGGAGGTACACATGTTAGTTAACTTGCTTGTGCAACTATATGAAGGTAGTTAATACCACAAAACTGTATGCGTAAAGTGAATTAAAAGCTAAAGTCGTGTTTTGTATTTTTAATGACAATGAAAAACAAGTGCAGCGCTGATATTTGTTACAAAAATGAACATTAAAAACATTCTTAGTGAAAAAAGCCACACAGAAAAGGCCACCTAGATCCCATATTCATCTTGTCTGCTTCAAATCCATCACGGTTGTCCAAATGCGGGGGAAACTCAGTAATGGGTCCAGAAAAAGAAAACTGGATCAGGATGGAAAAAGACATTTTCATACAGTTGGGACAGTAGGTGAAAGTTGAAATGGGGCTGAGTATTAAATTATAATGTGGACGTCAGGATTTCTTCATTTAGGGGTTATGTGCTGGTTCCGTGGGCAAAA
>NW_021700452.1:0-3593 GCF_005190385.1 Monodon monoceros
AAGGGGAAAGGTGAGAGGAGGGATAAATTAACAGTTTGGGATTAACACATACACACTGCTATGTACAAAATCGATCATCAGCAAGGAACTACTGTATAGCACAGGGAACTACACTCAATATTTTGCAATAACCTATAAGGGGAAATAATCTGAAAAAGAATAGATATTTTTATTGACATCATCTATTAATGACAGTTAAAATGGAACCTAAGGGAAGCCGGTGGTGAGTGCTTCTGACCCTGAAGACTTCAATCATCTAAAGTTTGGACTCTGCCTACTTCCCAAGGCCCTTAATGAACATATGTGTAGCCGTAGCTTAAAAAATTCCCCAGTTTGGGTTGTGGAGAGACACTGATTTTGAAAAAGCCCTGGTGTTCTCCTCACATGAATGGGACACTTCCTACAGCTAAAACATGCCTGTCACACCCAGAGGATGGTATACCGTCTGATCGGGAAGAGTTTGGAAAAGGCATCTCATCTCCTCATCTCCTGGTGCTCGGGTTCACCCCTCCAGCGTCTTTACGAACAGTCTCCCCACTTGGAGATGTCAGCACTGTCAACATCCTGTTGCATACAGTTTGGAATTTGTCCAGAGGATGAAGCAGAAGGAGGAGGAACAATGAGAGACAAGTCCTAGGTGTTCGGACAGGCACATGTCACTCTAATTTCCAATCAGGAAGATGAATTGAACAAAGGCTAGGGTTGCCCATGGAAACAGAATAGGGCTTGAGGAAATCCCGCTGCTTTGTGGCCAGTTCCCATAAACACAAGTTGAAAAATGGAACTCAGGGACACTAAAATTCACGAAACTGCAGAGTTGAAAATATCTATCACTGAAAAATATTTTGAGGAAAGTCAGAGAAAAGGACTTGTAAGCAACGGAGAATGGCAGGAAAGGGATTGGAAGAGGTAGAAAGGACTCGCCATTAAGCACAAGAAAAGGGGCTGAACATTGCCAACATTGCAGTTGGCCAAAAAGGGTGTATGTGTCTTTTTCTGTATGTATTCAAGAAAAGGGCATACACTTTTTTAGTCAACCAAACAGGTGGGCACTGGAAATCAATACTACAAAACATATCACTTCGCATCAGTCAGAAGAGCCTTCCTCATAATGTGTAAACACCAGAAATGCAGGACAGGGCAAGGAGAAAAGGGAGCCCTGGGAGGCTTATAGTGGAAATGTATATTGCCAACGGTCACTCTGGAGAAGTGTATTGTGTTTACTAAAGCATCTAAAAAATGAGCTACAGAGCACAGGGCACTTGCACTCATGGACGTATATCTTGGGAAAAACAAAAATCGAGAGGACACAGGCACCCCAATGTTAACTGCCTCTCTGTTTAAAAGATCCTCGACTGGATATAATTTATATGTCTCTGGAGGGAAAAAATGGATAGAGATGTGGCACTTATGTAGAGTGGAATATTACTCAGCCTGGAAATCAATGAAATATGGCCAGTTGTAACAACCCCAGAGGAGTTACATATGATCATCCGAAGTCACATAATTCAAAAAGAAAAAGACATACGATATTACTAATACACGGAATGAAAACGTGGCTAAAAATGAACTGAATTACAAAACAGAACGGGGTCTCAAATTTAGAAAACCAACTTATGCTTGCTTAAGGATAAAGGAGAGTTGGGGTGCTGCATAAAACCAGAGATTGAAATTAGCACAGATACCATTCCATAAGCCAAGTATGTAATAGAAAAAACCTACTCCCTGGTCAACGAAATGGACTCAACACCCCATATTCAGCACCAAGGAATATACCGGACGAGTAAGAGTTTTAATACCTATGAATTTATATGTCTCCGTGAGAGAATCAAGCGTGTATACAGTGACATAAAAGCAGCAGTGAAAATCAGCAAAATCCCATCATCAAAATAAATTTCAAAAACAAAACACAATGACAGTGAAATAGAGAGCAATTCACAAATAATCCATTCAGGGCTTGTGATGCAACCTGGATTTACCACATCTACACCCAGAGCTGGGTGAGACATAAGGTTGGACACTTCGGGCTGATAGCATTGGTGAGGTTCGATGAGCAAATGCAGACCCTTTGAAGTCAAAATGCATGGTACCCATTCCATGGGTCCCAACTTTCCAGGTTTAAGGGATTCTTCCTTCAGCTAAAACATGCATGGGAAATGGAGAGTATGGTCCACCATGCGACCGGGAAACGTTTCCAAATGCATCACAGTTTTCGTCCCCTGGTACTCGGGTTCACCATTCCAGACCCTTTACTTACACTGTCCCTACCTGGAGAGTCAGTGCCTTTAACCTCCCGTTTGGCACAGTTTGCAATTTCTGCGCAAGATGAACTGGAATAGGGGAACCAATTAGAGACTAGCTGTAGGTGTCTGCACGGGCAAATTTAATGCTCAATTCCCACCAGGAAGAGGAATTAACCAAAGGCTCACCATGCAGTGCCAGAACAAGATTAGGGCCTGAAGCAATCCCGCGGGTTTGTGGCCAGCTCACAAGAAAGCGAGTTGAAGAACGGAGCTCAGGGGCACTGTAATTCACAAACCAACAGAGTAATAAATGACAGCTATCGTCAAAAAAATATATTGAAGGAAGGCTGCGAAGAGGACTTGAAAGCGGGGCAGAATTGCAGGAAAACAATTTCAGGGGGTAGACTGGAATTGCATTTAAAGCCTATGAAAAGAGGCAGCATGTTGACAATGATGCACTTGGCCCAAAAGGGCGTATGCGTTTTCTCCTGAATATATTCAGGAAAAAACGCATACACACTTTTTGGCCAACCAAGCAAGCGTATAAAGGAAATCTGCACTACAATGAAGTCTCACGGCCCCCCGGTCAAAAGGGCCATCTGAAAAAAGTGTAAAATCCAGAAAGGCAGCACAGGCCATGGAGAACAGGGAGCCTTGTTATGCTGATGGGTGGGATGTAAATTGCCAACAGCCAATCTGGAGAAGTGTATGGTGTTTCCTGAAACACGTAAAAAACAAAGCAACGGAGCCTACGGCACTTCCCCTTATGGTCCTATAGCTTAGGGAAATTAAAATTAAAAACACACAGCCACCCCAAAGTTTGGGACGGCTCTGTTTACAAGAACCTCGTCTACAGTACAATTTAATATCCCAGAATGTGAAAAATGGATAAAGAAGTTGTGGTACGTAGGTACAATGGAATATCACTCAGCAATGAAATCTACGTCATCAGGCCAGTCGCGGCATAATGAGTGGATTCAAGTACGATGATTCTACGAGAAATAAGTCACACAGAAAATAAAACATCATAAGATATCACTAATGCACGGAATGTAATCTTGGCTACACATGAACTGAATTACAAAACAGAACAGGGTCTCATATTTAGAAAACCAACTTATGCTTGCTTATGGGGAAAGGTGAGTTGGGGTGCTGCATAAAACCAGAGATTGAAATTAGCACAGATACCGTTCCATAAGCCAAATATATAATAGACAATACCTACTCCTTGCTGAATGAAATGGACTCAACACCACATATTCAACGCCTGGGTATATACGTGACAGGTAAGAATCTTAAAACCCATGGATTTATATGTCTCCATAAGGAAATCAAGCGTGTGAACAGAGG
>NW_021700453.1:0-1230 GCF_005190385.1 Monodon monoceros
CTCACGCTCTTAGCTATCACTCTGTCCCCTCGGCAGCCCCTGACAACCGGGGACTTCCTCTCTGACTCTGTGGATCTACCTGTTCTTGATGTTTCTCCTCAGTGGGGTCAGACCCTGTATATCCTTCTGTGTCTGACTTCTCTCGCCGAGCATCGTGTCCTCAGGGTGCATCCACATGGCAGCGAGTGTCAGGCGTTCACCCTTTGTGTGCTGATGGACGGAAAAAAGATAAAAGAAAAGAATGGAACATTGCATGTAAGTCTGGGGACAGCTGGTGATGAGAACCAGAGAGAAGGCTCTGGGGCAGGGGGCGCCGTGCCCTGTGAGGCCCTGGGGCTGCTGCGAGCCTCCGTGGACGCTCAGCAACTCACAGTCACTGCCCCATGTGGGGAGCCATCAACTGAGAGGCTGGGCCCAGGACCCACTGCTCGTTCAGTCTTCCTGCAGTGAGCCCTTCATTCTCAGAGCGGTGTTCTCACAGGCTACAACGGGGAGCATGTGGACAGTTTACTGAGCTGTGCAGCCCTCCCTACTGCCGTGTTTCGAACCACTTCCATCAGCCCCAAAATGTCCCTCACGCCTTTACCAATCACTCCATCCCCTCAGCAGCCCCTGACAACCAGGAACCCAATCTCTGACTCTGTGGATCTACCTGTTCTGGACGTTTCTCCTCAGTGGGGTCACACCCTGTGTGTCCTTCTGTGTCTGACTTCTCTCCCGTAGCGTAGAGGTCTCAGGGTGCATCCAAGTGGCAGCGAGTGTCGGGGCTTCACCACTTCGTATGGCCTAGTGACGTAAAGCAGAGAAGATAAAAGAAAAGAACATTGCATGCAAGTCTGTTGACAGCCGGTGATGAGAAACAGAGGGGAGGCTCTGGGGACGGGCGCGCCGTGCTCTGTGAGGCCCTGGGGCTGCTGCCAGTCTCCGTGGAGGCTCAGAAGGTCCCAGTGACTTCCCCACGTCGGGGGTGACAGCTGAGTGTCTGGGCCCAGGAGCCACTGCTCGTTCAGTCTTCTTGCGATCAGCCCTTCGTCCTGAGAGCGATGCTCTCACAGGCTGCACCGGATCACGGGAGAGTTTACTTAGCTGTGAATCTACCACTACTGCCATGTTTTGGACCATTTACGGCACCCCAAAAATGTCTCTCACGCTCTTAGCTATCACTCTGTCCCCTCGGCAGCCCCTGACAACCGGGGACTTCCTCTCTGACTCTGTGGATCTACCTGTTCT
>NW_021700454.1:0-5063 GCF_005190385.1 Monodon monoceros
CTTTATCAAAGATAAGGTGTCCATATGTGCGTGGGTTTATCTCTGGGTTTTCTATCCAGTTCCACTGATCTATATGTCTGTTTTTGTGCCAGTACCATACTGTCTTGATTACTGTAGCTTTGTAGTATAGTCTGAAGTCAGGGAGCCTGATTTCTCCAGCTCCATTTCTCATTCTCAAGATTGCTTTGGCTATTCAGGGTCTTTTGTGTTTCCATACAAATTGTGAAATTTTTTGTTCTAGTTCTGTGAAAAATGCCAGTGGTAGTTTGATACAGATTGCATTGAATCTGTAGATTGCTTTGGGTAGTAGAGTCATTTTCACAATGTTGATATTTCCAATCCAAGAACACGGTATATCTCTCCATCTATTTTTATCATCTTTAATTTCTTTCATCAGTGTCTTATAATTTTATGCATACAGGTCTTTTGGCTCCTTAGGTAGGTTTATTCCTAGATATTTTACGCTTTTTGTTGCAATGGTAAATGGGAGTGTTTTCTTGATATCACTTTCAGATTTTTCATCATTAGTGTATAGGAATGCCAGAAATTTCAGTGCATTAATTTTTTATCCTGCTACTTTACCAAATTCATCGATTAGCTCTAGTAGTTACCTGGTAGCATCTTTAGGATTCTCTATGTATAGTATCATGTCATCTACAAACAGTGACAGCTTTACTTCTTCTTTTCCGATTTGGATTCCTTTTATTTCCTCTTCTTCTCTGATTGCTGTGGCTAAAACTTCCAATATTATGTTGAATAAGAGTGGTGAGAGTGGGTAACCTTATCTTGTTCCTGATCTTAGTGGAAAGGCCTTCAGTTTTTCACCATTGAGGGTGATGTAGCCTGTGGGTTTGTCATATATGGCCTTTATTATGTTGAGGTAAGTTCCCTCTATGCCTACTTTCTGCAGGGTTTTTATCATAAATGGGTGTTGAATTTTGTAGAAAGCTTTCTCTGCTTCTATTGAGATAATCATATGGTTTTTCTCCTTCAATTTGTTAATATGGTGTATCACATTGATTGATTTGCATATATTGAAGAATCCTTGCATTCCTGGAATAAACCCCACTTGATCATAGTGTATGATCCTTTTAATGTGCTGTTGGATTCTGTTTGCTAGTATTTTGTTGAGGATTTTTGCATCTATGTTCATCAGTGATATTGGCCTGCAGTATCCTTTCTTTGTGACATCCTTGTCTGGTTTTGGTATCAGGGTGATGGTGGCCTCGTAGAATGAGTTTGGGAGTGTTCCTCCCTCTGCTATATTTTGGAAGAGTTTGAGAAGGACAGGTGTTAGCTCTTCTCTAAATGTTTGATAGAATTCGCCTGTGAAGCCATCTGGTCAGGGGCTTTTGTTTCTTGGAAGATTTTTAATCACAGTTTCAATTTCAGTGCTTGTGATTGGTCTGTTCATATTCTCTATTTCTTCCTGACTCAGTCTTGACAGGTTGTGCATTTCTAAGAATTTGTCCATTTCTTCCAGGTTGTCCATTTTTTTGGCATGCAGTTGCTTGTAGTAATCTCTCATGATGCTTTGTATTTCTGTAGTGTCAGTTGTTACTTTTACTTTTTCATTTCTAATTCTATTGATTTGAGTCTTCTCCCTCTTTTTTCTTGATGAGTCTGGCTAATGGTTTATCAATTTTGTTTATCTTCCCAAAGAACAAGCTTTTAGTTTTATGGATCTTTGCTATCGTTTCCTTCATTTCTTTTTCATATATTTCTGATCTGATCTTTATGATTTCTTTCCTTCTGCTAACTTTGGGGTTTTTTTGTTCTTCTTTCTCTAATTGCTTGAGGTGCAAGGTTAGGTTGTTTATTCGAGATGTTTCCTGTTTCTTAAGGTAGGATTGTATTGCTATAGACTTCCCTCTTAGAACTGCCTTTTCTGCGTTCCATAAGTTTTGGGTCGTCGTGTCTCCATTGTCATTTGTTTCTTGGTATTTTTTGATTTCCTCTTTGATTTCTTCAGTGGTCACTTCATTATTAAGTAGTGTATTGTTTAGCCTTCATGTGTTTGTATTTTTTAGAGATCTTTTCCTGTAATTGATATCTAGTCTCATAGTGTTGTGGTCGGAGAAGATACTTGATACAATTTCAATTTTCTTAAATTTAACAAGGCTTGATTTGTGAGCCAGGATATGATCTATCCTAGAGAATCTTCCATGAGCACTTGAGAAAAATGTGTATTCTGTTGTTTTTGGATGGAATTTCCTATAAATATCAATTAAGTCTATCTTGTTTAATGTAATATTTAAAGCTTGTGTTTCCTTATTTATTTTCATTTTGGATGATCTGTCCATTGGTGAAAGTGGGGTGTTAAAGTCCCCTACTATGACTGTGTTACTGTTGATTTCCCCTTTTATGGCTGTTAGTGTTTGCCTTATGTATTGAGGTGCTCCTATGTTAGGTGCATAAATATTTACAATTGTTATATCTTCTTGGATCGATCCCTTGATCATTATGTAGTGTCCTTCCTTGTGTCTTCTAATAGTCTTTATTTTAAAGTCTATTTTTTCTGATATGAGAATTGCTACTCCAGCTTTCTTTTGGTTTCCAATTGCATGGAATATCTTTTTCCATCCCCTCACTTTCAGTCTATATGTTTCTCTAGGTCTGAAGTGAGTCTCTTGTAGACAGCATATATATGGGTCTTGTTTTTGTATCCATTCAGCCAGTCTGTGTCTTTTGGTGGGAGCATTTAATCCATTTACATTTAAGGTAATTATCGATTTGTGCGTTCCTATTCCCGTTTTCTTAATTGTTTTGGGTTTGTTTTTGCAGGCCTTTTCCTTCTCTTATGTTTCTTGCCTAGAGAAGATCCTTTAGCATTTGTTGTAAAGATGGCTTTGTGGTGCTGAACTCTCTCAGCTTTTGCCTGTCTGTAAAGCTTTTAATTTCTCCATCAAATCTGAATGAGATCCTTGCTGGGTAGAATAGTCTTGGTTGTAAGTTCTTCTCCTTCATCACTTTAAATATGTCCTGTCAATCCCTTCTGGCTTGCAGATATTCTGCTGAAAGATCAGCTGTTAACCTTGTGGGATTTCCTTGTGTGTTATTTGTTGTTTTTCCCTTGCTGCTTTTAATATGTTTCCTTTGTATTTAACTTTTGACAGTTTGATCAATATGTGTCTTGGCGTGCTTCTCCTTGGATTTATCCTGTATGGGACTCTCTGTGCTTCCTGGGCTTGAATAACTATTTCCTTTCCCATATTAGGGAAGTTTTCAACTATAATCTCTTCAAATATTTTCTCAGTCCCTTTCTTTTTCTCTTCTTCTTCTGGAACCCCTATAATTCAAATGTTGGTGCGTTTAATATTGTCCCACAGATCTTTGAGACTGTCCTCAGTTCTTTTCATTCTTTTTTCTTTATTCTGTTCTGCAGTAGTTATTTCCAGTATTTTATCTCTCCAAGTCACTTATCCGTTCTTCTGTCTCAGTTATTCTGCTATTGTTCCCCTCTGAGTATTTTTTTTTTTTTGTATTTACTCATCATTTATTTATCTATTTAGAGTAGTATAAAGCCTTCATAAAAGATATATTTTCCCCAAAATCATTGGTCTCAAAGTCTCTTGACTAATTATTGTTTTGAAGGTCTCTTGTGGTAAGCTTTAGTCATCTTCCAAAATATTGAAACCCCCGGTTTTTAGCTGAGCAAGAAGCCACCTGAAGTAAAGACTGTTTCGTAGTCTCTCTTCACTAGTGGCCGGGGAAATGTAAGCATCCTTTGCAATTAAGTGTCATTAAGTTCTTCTTTTCTTTTTCTTTTTTTTTTTTTTTAACATCTTTATTGCGGTATAATTGCTTTACAATGGTCTGTTAGTTTCTGCTTTATAACAAAGTGAATCAGTTATACATATACATACGTTCCCATATGTCTTCCCTCTTGCGTCTCCCTCCCTCCCACTCTCCCTATCCCACCCCTCCAGGCTGTCACAAAGCACCGAGCTAATATCCCTGTGCCATGCGGCTGCTTCCCACTAGCTATCTACCTTACTACGTTTGTTAGTGTGTATATGTCCATGACTCTCTCTCGCCCTGTCAAAGCTCACCCTTCCCCCTCCCCATATCCTCAAGTCCGTTCTCCAGTAGGTCTACGTCTTTATTCTTGTCTTACCCCTAGGTTCTTCATGACATTTTTTTTTCTTAAATTCCATATATATGTGTTAGCATACGGTATTTGTCTTTTTCTTTCTGACTTACTTCACTCTGTATGACAGACTCTAGGTCTATCCATCTCATTACAAATAGCTCAATTTCGTTTCTTTTTATGGCTGAGTAATATTCCATTGTATATATGTGCCACATCTTCTTTATCCATTCATCCGATGATGGACACTTAGGTTGTTTCCATCTCTGGGCTATTGTAAATAGAGCTGCAATGAACATTTTGGTACATGACTCTTTTTGCATTTTGGTTTTCTCAGGGTATATGCCCAGTAGTGGGACTGCTGGGTCATATGGTAATTCTATTTGTAGTTTTTTAAGGAACCTCCATACTGTTCTCCATAGTGGCTGAACCAATTCACATTCCCACCAGCAGTGCAAGAGTGTTCCCTTTTCTCCACACCCTATCCAGCATTTATTGTTTCTAGATTTTTTGATGATGGCCATTCTGACTGGTGTGAGATGATATCTCATGGTAGTTTTGATTTGCATTTCTCTAATGATTTATGATGTTGAGCATTCTTTCATGTGTTTGTTGGCAGTCTGTATATCTTCTTTGGAGAAATGTCTATTTAGATCTTCTGCCCATTTTTGGATTGGGTTGTTTGTTTTTTTGTTATTGAGCTGCATGAGCTGCTTGTAAAATTTGGAGATTAATCTTTTGTCAGTTGCTTCATTTGCAAATATTTTCTCCCATTCTTAGGGTTGTCTTTTGATCTTGTTTATGGTTTCCTTTGCTGTGCAAAAGCTTTGAAGTTTCATTAGTCCCATTTGTTTATTTTTGTTTGTATTTCCATTACTCTAGGAGGTGGGTCAGAAAGGATCTTGCTCTGATTTATGTCATAGAGTGTTCTGCCTATGTTTTCCTCTAAGAGTTTGATAGTTTCTGGCCTTAC
>NW_021700455.1:0-52122 GCF_005190385.1 Monodon monoceros
GTGAGGATTAAGCGAGTTAACGCACAGGAGCGCTCGGGACCCAGGCCTCACGCAGTTAAGCGCCTGTGAGGTCAGCCCATTGTCGTCAGCGGATCGCTAATCAGGCTCACAGATGAGTCTGGTCAAGAGGCTGCCCTGGAATCAGGGCTTTGGGTTTAGGAAGAGAGATTTCTGTAGGGATGCTTGGAGATTTAGCCTGTAATTGGTGGCTTTGCTTCCAATAGCTCTCGAGAGACAAGCCATAGAAGGTTGCTTATCCTTAAGCCGAGAGCAGAAAGGGCTGTGGGGAGGAACGGCGGGCTGGCTCCCCGGGGTGCACCCGCCCTGAGCTGCTGTCAGGTGGCCAGACACAGACGCACCTTCCAAAGCTCTGGGCTCAGGGCCTGCTGCCCTTTCTCCTCCTGCTTCCTAATTAAAACAAACAATCCCAAAGCCTCCATTCCTGCAGATTCCCTGACCCTGCTGTGGGCTAACCTTCAGGATAAAGCATAGTCCTTCTCGAGTGCTTTTGTCCTCTGGGCATCCTCTTTGATCTTGGGACCAGGAAGAAACACTTGTTCTCACTCAATGCTGGAAAACGCATCCCTCGCTCATTCTTAAGTCTCTCCTTCCTCCCTTTTCTGGCTGAGTGTTTATCTTTCTCTTTCAAGGGCGATGGATGCTTAATTCCTTGAAGGCTGTAAAGCAGGTTGTAAATGTGATGGTGTTATTATTATGAATGTCCATGACGATAACGTCATGCTCCTTGCCTGTCCCAGTCCTGGGCCACTGTGATGCAGCCCCTCTAAGATGACCAACTCCAGCCACTCCAAACAATTACAGAGGACAGCGCAGGATCGACCTAGTTGGATGAAGATCTTTTATGGGCAGGCAGAGAAGAAAGCTCTAGCGAGAAAGAAGCATCACCAGGAGACTGGGAGCCTACATCTGCCGGTGCCTCAGTCTCATCTTTGATCAGTTCATTCAATAAACATTTATCGAGGAATCTGTGCGTCCAGGATCAGCTGATGCTGGGAAGGTGAATGAGAAATCACCTGCTCTGCAGACTGTAGAGTGCCGCCATCTGAGGGACGGTGGGCTAGCACCTGCCATGGGCTCAGTGACATCTGAGGCTGTTGATGGTGGTGGATAAGGGGGATGACCTCAGAGCATCCTTCTCAGCCCGCGTTTCTACAGGATAAAGGTCTGAACCAGGGGATGGAACTGGTCCCAGCAAAAAACCACATGGAGCTGATAAGGTCAGGAATGAAGGTCGCCAGCGTGTCATCAAATGCAGCTGTCATCTAACATTTTAAGCCCTGCGTCCTATGGGCAGACACTGCTGAGCACTTCATTGCTACTTTCTGCTCTAATCTGTCCCATGATCCTGTGCAACAGGGACTCTCATTATCCTCATTTTTCAGGTGAGGAAACTGAGGAACAGAGAGGTTACATAACTTGCCTGAGGTCACACAGCTAGTAAGTGGTGTGACCGGCTGGGATTTGGACCCAGAGAGTCCTCCTCCAGAGGCCGTGCTCTCAGGAAGCTAACTGTTGTGATGTGCTGTCTGCCTGCACAGAAAACACTCAGGAACGGTTTCACTCTGTGACCTTCTTAGGTCACATTTCTTGGCATTCCAACATCTGGCCTCCAAAGAGGCAAAATGGAAATACTTCACCCAGGTGTCTCCTCTTTTCCAGACTCCATGCACCCCTTCTGTGACCTCCCACTCTCTGCTCCTGTCTCATCCACCGTCCCTGCTAAGAACAGGCAAACGCTGATTCCCCGGTGCCTGCAGAGCAGGGCTGCAGAACTGGCAGGCGGGGTCTGGGCCCTCACCTCCAGCTGAGAATAAGCAGGATCTGTAGCTTTATGACCAAGAGGGACTGCGCTCAAGTTCAGCTACACACCGGGATCCTCCTGCAGAGGGGAAAGCAAGGGGCTTTGAGCTGTTATTCCTGGATTGAGAGGTTTCTCATCTCTCACGTGAGACCATAAAACCAGAGACGACAGCAACGGGGGCCCCTCCCAGCTGGCCAGAGAGTAGCTGAACCTGAGCCCCATTCTGTGCCTCGGAGACAGACCCACCCCCGCTGGGCTGGAGCAGCTTCCTAAGGCTTGTCTCCGACCCGCTCACAGAAATGCCTGCCAGGGACAGGAGGCGCTTGGCGGTGATTCAGTCCCAGAGCGGTAAAGATGGAAGCACAGTTTCCAGGGACCAGGCCATTAAATATTCACACCAGGTGAACTCTGCATCTGAGCTGAGCAGAATCCTGCCATCTGGACATTGCAGGCTGCTGGTGCAGTGTCTACGGGGCACAGCAAACCCTTCTGACCACACCGAGCCCAGTAGCGGCTCCCCGAGACTGAGCTGGCAGGAGAGCTGGGTCCTCCTTGAAATTCTGAGAAATTTATAACTGTGGGGCCTCCCTTCTGCTGCATTCACAATGTCGTACATCCTGGGTCAGACCCCCAGAAGCCCACGTCCTGTGCTGAGACTCTTCCGGCTTCGGGGCTTCGCTGCACACAGGGGCCTGGTGGGCCAGTGGGGGAGTTTTCTTGGCCGGGGGCATCCCCTCGGGTGCTGGGAGGGGCTCATCTGAGGGGCACAGGGGGCCCTGGAGCCATGGGTCCCTCTCTCAGGCTGCAGCCATCACTGGGTTCCCCTGCAGATCGGGAAGAAGGTTCCTCATCGTAAAGGCCACACCTGTTCCTCCAACTCCCACGCCCTTTCTTAGAGCCTGGTGGGCTCTGGTCTCCCAGAAGCTGGTGTTTTCCTTTGCTAAAATCAGTGGATCATGGCTTTGTTTGTTCATTTGCTTTTGGGGAAGAGGATATTGAACCCCCCATTAGAATTTTAGCTCCAGGAGGGAAGGGATTTTGTTCATTGTTGTATCCAGGGCAGTGTCTGGCTCAGCATGTGTTTGTTGGAATGTTAAATTAATAAATGAATGAGGGAGCCTATCTGTCCCTTTCAACCCAGCACCTAGCAGAGAGCCTGGCACGCAGTAGGACTCAATAAATATTTGTCAGATAGATAAGTGAATGAATGAATGAAACTTCTCAATCCCCTCCCCCCTCCCCCCACACCTCTATCGCCTTCAGGACCCCCTCCCCATCTCATTCCAACATCCCTGTTTCCTGGCCTTCATCGTGGATTTGGGGCCCCTGTGCACTGCCAGTGACCTTCTTTAACTGCCTCCCTCCTGCCTGGATGACAAATGACTCTCAGCCTTGGCAGCCAATCGCTGATGCTCCCAGCTCTGCAGGCCACCTCCATGTGCGAGGCTGACCCAGGAACACTGTCCTCCCACCATCACTCACCCCCCTGCTGAGCCCGTGGGGTTGCAGAACCTCTTCTGACTGGCCCGCTGCCATGGGTCTTACTCCTGGAAGCAAGTTCCCGCACAGACCTGGTTCCCTGAGTCCAGGAGTCAGTCATCTACTTGCACCAGTGCTAAAAGCGACGTTATTTCCCCAAACTCAGCTGCACCTGTGGAGATGAAAACACGAGACAGCCTATTTTTAGCAGGTGACAAGGGCACACAGGGAGCTATAATTAGCATCTCGTCCAAAGGGTGGAGTTTCCAACTCAGTGAGAGTTACTGCCCTGTGGGTCCCCTCAGCTCAGCATCCCTCTCTGGTGTCTGATGTGGGACAGAACCAGCTGCATGGAGGGAAGACCTGGACTCCCCTGGAGTCCCACCAAAGGGGCAAAGTCCTTTGCGGGAGGTGCTCCCCATACTGGCTCCCCACCTTTCCCCTTCTGGCCTGTCATTTGCAGAAGGCTTGATTCTGCCCAGATCTGAGTGCTGTCCTCTTGCAGGGACGACCCAGCCAGGCCAGTGTGATCAAGATGCCTTGTCACATTGGTGTTGGGCTTGAGGGTCATCTGTCCCCCTGGTGGGGGACAGGGCAGGTGTTGCTGAGCTGTGGCAGAGGTTTCAGGGTGTCCCCCCCACCCAGTATCCCTCTCTCACGTCTCTCATAAAAGCAGGGAACCTGGCTGCCTAGAAGAATGACTACATTTCCCAGACTCCCTTGTTACCAGAAGTGGCCAGTGGGGTGTGAGCATCGTCTCTCTTTCTCTTTCCATTGGCTGGGAGAGAACAGGGATGCAGGGTTAAAAGACAGAAGGACACTCAGTTTCCTTATTTGTGCAATTGATAGGTAATTGTATTGACTTCCTCTGATTTCTATAAATTAGGAATTTTTTCATTTGCCAAAAGATGGAAAACCCAACTGTAAGGCCAAGGTAAAAAGGGATTTTTTTTTGGCTTAGGCATGTGGATGTTTCCAGAAAGGGCTGCCTCAGGCATGACTTAGGAAGAAGTGGAGACCAAAGGGAGGCATTCTTTAACAAGATAAACATTTATTTCATCTCACTTTTGTGGCACCCCAGGTGAAATGATGGTCACACTGACACAGGCAGCCTCGACCTTGGTAAACCTCAAGGAACACACCAGATTGGTGGGGAGGCGGACAGTGTGGTCAGAGCACCCGAGGCTCTGAAAACTTGTGGATTACAGGAACTCTCCCTGTCTCTTTGTTCTGGGCCTGGGGACCCAGCTTGTCTTACCAGCACCTGTTGTTTTCACAGCAGCTTTGTTAAGGTCACAAACAATTCTGCCTTGAAAGGACGACAGAATCTCATTGTAACCCAGGTGTTGGCTGGTAGATGTGCTCAAATCTTGCGCCTACAGGAGTCCAAAATGGGCAGTCTTTACTGGGGACTCTGGAGCAACACAGAGCGAGGTTATTTGGTGATTTTTATCAATGGATGCCCTGGTCCCTTGGCCATTTCTCTCAAATCCAGCATCAGGATGTGTTGCTTAGCAACTGAATTTCCTTCTACCTTCTCCAGCCTGGTATCACCTCTGTATCTCCACGTATGTCTGAGTAGTTATTGTTTTTGTGGTCTTTTCCCTATTGGGGGCCTACGTTTTCCAAGCCCAAGTGGCTTCTCAGTATAATTTCCTCACAATTATGGAAGTTCCTCTAGTCTGAGCAACTCTCATCCCAGCTGAGATGTGTTTTCTCCCCATTGACACTCACTCATGGCCACTTCCTGACTGTCTGCTCTATGCCAGATACTGGGCCTGTGCCTTTTCCTTATGAGGTCATTATTCTGCACCTGAGCTCCATGAGGTGGAGACTGTTTTCCCATTTTACAGACGAAGAAACTGAGGATGATTCAGGAGAAAGGCCTTGATGGTAAGCGGGGGAATTGGGGTTTGCCTGGTGCTGTCTCACCCTACAGCCCAAGCTCCTAACCATTGCTCACTGGTCACCCAGTTTAAATCATCCCCAGGCCACGTCTCCACTTTGCCACACCCACACATCACCAGGACAATCCGTCACTCCAGGGGCGGGCACATGTGCTCTGTGAAGAGTCAGAGAGTAACTCTCTTAGGCTTTGTGGGCACCTGCTTTGTGTGGCGGCTTCTTCACTCTGCTCAGCGGGAGACAACATGTAAATGAATCAGCATGGCAGTGTTCCAGTAAAACTTGATTTACAGAAACAGGTAGTTGGCCCGAAGTTTGCTGAGTATTCACTCAATATTTTTCTTTAAATAAACCCATGTTTGTTTTCACTAAAAGACTTTTATTTGAGAGGGAAACCATATCGCTGGTGTAAATGGGAAACCAGCACGTCTTGCTGCAGGGGGATGGTAACCATGGAAATAAAAACAATACACCTAAACAGGGGCTGCATTCTGCACTAAGCCCGGGGCCTGCTCTTTCTTTGTTTCAAAGGATGATGAGCAAGGCTTAGAGAGGTGCTAAAGGCATATTAGCACCAAATCAAGATGTTGTCTTTGAGGTAACTGGAAAAAGGAAAGAAGAATCACGATAGGATTCAGTGTTACTGGCTCTCGAATCATCTCACGTTTGCTGTTTGGGAGACCTTGAGCTGGACAAAGGGGGTTGGGAGGGGCAGAAGAAGAGCCTTCCAGGCAGGGGGAACAGCATTACCCAGACCTGAGAAAAGGGAGGATCCCAAATGGGCAGCAGAGAGAAGGCAGAGACAGGGCAGAAGGAGACAGAGACAGGGCAGAAGGAGGCTGCAGGAGGGGCCTGGAGGCCAGGGTCAAGATTTCTGAGGGTGGCAATGGGTAAGCCATGCGAGGGCTGCAAAGCCAGGGCATGGAGGACTCAGGCGGGTGCTGTTGAAGTCCAGGTGGCCCTGGGAGAGGAAGAGGATGGAGACCTCCAGCCAGATGGGGCCACATCCGACCCATGTGCCATCCCCAGACTGTCACCCGCCTCTCCCTCCCAGCTCCCAGACACCCCTCTCCAGCAGGTGCCCACTGCATCCGCAAGAGGCTGAGCTGAGGGATAAGTGGAGACTTTGAATCTCATTTCCTGAGCTCACGTGTCAGTCTCCCCTTGTCCAGCTCAGGGAAAGGATGCAATGACAGGCTGCAGCAGCCCCTGCCATTCCCTGTGAAGTGCCCCGGGCTTGATTTCTGAGACCCCACCAAGCCCTGAGGACCGCACTGATGCCTGGGCCAGGGACCTCTCCCTGCCCGCCTGCTCCTGCCATGATCGAATCCACTGACACCCCTTCTATCAATGCCTTCCCTGAAACAGGCAGGATGTGACGGTTTCAATGATTTACTTATTTCAAGCCACTGGGTCAGGGCAGAGAAGTCAATAGGTGTGTGTTAGAATGATTTTCCTCAATTATTCTCTAAAGAACAGGGGAGATATTTTAACATGAATTAGCCACTGGAGAGACAGGGCCTGGGGTAGTGATTGGGGGTCCCTAAACCACCTGCCACCTAGGTGAGTTCTCCAGGACACAGGCAAGGTGTACTTAATTCAACTCTAGGTATGAATATTGGTCAAGCATCTTTACCACACTGAGTCCCACTGTAGCCCTAGGGACTCAGTGATGACGTGGCCCTGACCTTCAGGGAGCTCATCTCTAGCGAAGGGGGTTGGGTAGACACAGAAAGGCCTTGCAACACTGCAGCACGATTATGGCTTAATAAAAGGACGACTCGACTGCCTTAGGAGCAGAGTGAAGATGATCTAGGGAGAGATCGCCAGGGACAGAATATTTGACATTTAAATATTTTTTCCAAATCATTCCTTTTTTGTTTTTGCTGTTGTTTCTTTGGGTACAAAGGAAACCTTAACAAAATTTAAAAAATAAAGACTTTTTACAGGTTATGCTCTGATCATAGTCAAACAATATTAAAACAAACCATAAAAAGATATTCAGGCTGGAAGTGTTCTATGTTTTGATCGTGGTGAAGTTTACTCCAGCGGACACATTTGTCCAAACTCGCTGAGCCAGACGCTTAAAGTGGGTGCATTTTATCGGAGAGAATCCACTCCCGAATAACTCCCATACCAAAGTAGAAATCAAAGCTAAAACATTTGTAGGAAAGAATGAAAAAGAGAAGAGCTCTCACCCAGGCCTGAGGAAATGGCTAAGCTGGACTTGGAAGAAAATTCTTGTTTTTAAACGCCTGCGTTCTTCCAGAGGAAAGAGCAATGGGAAAGGCACTTCATGCTTTAAAAATAGGGTAGGGAGGAAGAATTAAGTAAATGAAGATAAACTGGGAGAGGGAATTAATAAAGATGAGAACCCAAATCAAATATGCACGCGGTTGGTGTCTAGAAGATGAGGTTTTGAGAGGAGCTAGTGATGTGAGAACACAGGTTAGGGAATGTATTTCTCCATTTCAGGAGCTGGAAGGCTTTTAGGTAGGAGAGTGATGTGTCTGGAGCGGAGCTGGCTCTCACTCAGGGAGGGAAGCAGCCCGAGGCAGGGAAACTAGAAGCTGAGATAGAGAGTCTGTATGGCCCCTCCCTCCTCCTTCTCCTGGGCTCTAAGCACCTCTTGTCCTTTTCTGAACTATTACGGAGAGTTTGGGTGCTAGCTCTGTCCTGCCTCTGGGATGCACGAACCAGAAATGAAATTGTGAGAGGGTGGATTCATCTTCCTAAAGCCCCATCATAACTAAAGACATTGGTGATTTGGTGGGGTCCACGATGAACTTGTATACTGTCAGGGGGAGGCAGGTGGAGTGGCCAGGACAGGCCTGTCTGGATTCTCCATGATGGGAAAGGCGTTTCCCAGAGCGAGTACAGGGAGGGCTGCAGGGAACTCTGGGATGGGAAGGACCAGCCCAGCCAGGTCCCTGGAGGACCTTGACGGTCCAAGGGACATGACAAGGCAGGAAGGTGGGAGGAGAGCCAGGTATGGAATCTTGGACCAGTAGGGGCTGGAACAAATCCCCTTGGGAGAAGGCCAAGGGTGGTTTCTGGCTGATTGGCTCAAACACCCTTGGGGGGTTGGTGTCTCACCTTTAATAAATGTCTTTGTCTTCCTCAATCAAAATCTCACTGGGTGTAAACATTTATTGGAGTATAACCTACATAAGAAAAGTACCCAGATCACAAATGCAATCTTGGAGAATCATCATGAGATGAGGTGGGCACACCTGTAGCCAGTCGTCAGCTCAAGAGACAGCATCACCAGTAAACAAAGGCCATCAGGATACACTCTTGGGGGGAGGGGGCACACCATCATCTTCAACATAAGGGAGGTTGGATCCCAAAGAGCCTCAGTCTCTCCCAGCTGTTTCACATGAGTATCCTATGTGCAGAGTTTTACATACCGGATTTCCGGAAATGGACCTGGTGTTTTCAGGTTGTAGTTTCATCTTGATTCCACCCCGCTGGGCAACCAGTACTCCAAATCACAGACTGTGATGCTGGAAATCTGGAAAAGATTGAGATATTTGTTTCAACCACCGGAAGAAAAGCTGCCCAGAGAGCTGTGCAACTGAAGCAGGAGCTCAGCTCTCATGATTAGAGGGACAGTCGGCCAACAGTGGGGACAAAGGACTCACGGGTCCCAGGATGGCCACTGTGGCCTGGGAGCTGCTTCCTGGAAGCCCTGAATGGGCTGGGACCTGTGGAGGGGGCCGGTGAGGGCTCAAGGGACTGGTCTGAGCTGGTATTAAAGTTTACCTGTGTCAGAGGAACTCCCACCATGACATCAAGGACAATAAACCCCATCTTCCATCATCCCAGCTTCTTCTTTCCCCTCCCGTCCTCTTTCTCTCTCTCTCTCTATTCTGCCTCAGTAAGAAAATGGATTATGGTTTCTGAAGGTAACCGCTTTCTCATCCTCCCCTGTGGACAGCCGAGCAAAGAATTAATTTAGATTTTTGCAGTGTCGGGGCCTCTCTCATTAAATTAGTCCCACTGTCTCTTGGAAGCCCTGGTAGCTTAGTTTAATGATCTCTTGTTCCCTATATCCTTGAAAAATGCTTCGTGTGTGTCCCAGCACAGGTAACCTTAAATCTGTTGGCAGCTTTGCATTTTCCTTGTCACTGGCCCAGCCTCCAAGACCCCATCACCAGCCCGCCCCCATCCTCGGCTCTGCTTGAGGCTTCCCATCTTCCCCTATCCCTTGCCTTAGTTTCCCATTCTGTCTGTACTTCCTTGCCCACCGACATTCCCATGTTTTTCCTCTCCTACTAAAAGCCTGACTAGACCCATCTTTTTTTTTTTTTTTTTTTTTTTTGCGGTACGCGGGCCTCTCACTGTTGTGGCCCCTCCCGTTGTGGAGCACAGGCTCCGGACGCGCAGGCTCAGCGGCCATGGCTCACGGGCCCAGCCGCTCCGCAGCTTGTGGGATCTTCCTGGACCGGGGCACGAACCTGTGTCGCCTGCATCGGCAGGCGGACTCTCAACCACTGCACCACCAGGGAAGTCCCCCATCATGCTTTTTTTTTTAAAACTGAAACGATGTTGATCATTATGCTCTTATCAAGCCATTGCCTGTTGGTTTACATTTGTCAAGATGGGACAGGCAGACAGCAAGGGATGTCGGGCATTCCCTTAGCCTGTGCAGGTTGAATAATGGATTAGCAACCACTTCATTCACCGACATATAAGGGACCTTTCATTTCTTCACAGGGTCCCCTGATTACATGTGGGGGAGTTAAGAATTACACCCATCCCCTTCACAGTCTGGAAAATTCAAATGAAGAAGAGGGTTTATGTCTGTTCACAGACATAAAAGTGAAAAAAAAAATCTCTATAAAAAACTCCACCCAAGGGCTTCCCTGGTGGCGCAGTAGTTGAGAATCTGCCTGCTAATGCAGGGGACATGGGTTCGAGCCCTGGTCTGGGAAGATCCCACATGCCGCGGAGCAACTAAGCCCATGTGCCACAACTACTGAGCCTCTGCGTCTGAAGCCTGTGCTCCGCAACAAGAGAGGCCGTGATAGTGAGAGGCCCCCACTTGCCACAACTAGAGAAAGCCCTCGCACAGAAATGAAGACCCAACACAGCCAAAAATAAATAAATAAATAAATAAATAAATAAATAAATAAATAAATATTTTAAAAAGCCAAGCATTAGAAGCCCTTTAAAAAAAAAACAAACTCCACCCGATGGGTCCTATTGCATCTCAAACCTCTGCAGACTCTGCCTCATGTAAATGTCTGTTTTGTTTCCCTGAGTCTTTAGGCAGTCCCTAGAGATCAGTTTCCTGGGGCCCAGCGGCCCGTGGAGAGGTTGGAAAGCAAAGGAGAAAGTATCCAGCACATGGCATAAGGGGACAGTGAATAACAGAGGGTCACCCCAAGCAGGCAGTCAGGAAAGGCCACTGTGTGAAGCCACAGCTGAGCTAAGGAGTCAGTCGTGGGGACATCTGGGGTCAGTGTCCCAGCCAGGACAGGACCTGAGTGGACGTCAGCGTGAGGAGGATGGTCACAAGGGAGCCGGTGAGCCAGGGCTGGGTAAGCAGTGAGCAGTGAGGCTGGTGATACATTCGGAAAGTTAGAAAGACTCAAGACCAGGTGTAGGGACTTGTGGGCGTCTGTGAGGAGTCTGGGGGCGACTGGAACTGGAGACAGTGGGGGTTTTGAGCAGAGAAGGGACCTGCTCCAGAGGTTTTCACAGGATCCCTGTGGCTGCCATACGCAAAATGGCCTGTAGGGGGCGAGATGGAGACAGGGGGACCAGTGAGGAGGTGTGGCAATCATTCAGGAAGAGCTGATGGGGAGACGTGTCCAGGGACAGTGGAGGCGGAAGAAGGGTCGGATTCAGGATATATTTTGAAAGTAGAACGAGCAAGGTTTGCTGATCAGTTGAAAATGCTGTGAGAGAAAGGAGTCAAGAACAAATCCAAGGTCATTCTACACAGTTCCTATGGGGATGTGCTCAAAACATGAGAATTTATTAACTGTGATCCATTTGCAATTAAGAGTATATTGGCAGATACTTTAAGCTTCCAGGCATTCTTTAGAATGTTCTAAAGATGAAAAACAAAGCTTAGAGTGTGACCCACACCCATCTGATGTTCATCCTCCGACCCATAGACGTGTGCTTTAATATCGAACAGGAATCACTGAACTTGTCCTCTGGCTACTTATGTGCTGGGAAACGGCCAGACTCTTCGTTGTAAATCTGAAGACCGTCTGCGTCAGCAGGGAGACAGGATGGTAACACGGGAAGATGGAGTGTCTCGGGATGAGTAAAGCACCGTAGGTTGTCTAGCCGCCCCCATCAACAGAGGGAGGAGTCTCGTGTCTCCCAGCCCCTGGCTGGGCGCAGTTGACAGCACCCAGACTGCAGTTGTAGTCGGTCAGTTCCGTGGGGAAGCAGAGCCTCGCTGGGCAGAGTTGCTCAGGTGTGCCCGTCCAGGATTTCAGGTGCCATGTGGTCCAGAGAAAGGAGGTCTCCAGAGAGGAGCAGACATGTGGGCTGGGCTGGACGGGGAAGGTGGAAGAATGAGGAAGGGGATCCCAGAAGGAGAAAGAAGACGTGCAAAAGTGCAGCTGGCAAGGCTGGAGGGACTTTTTCTAGACAGTGATCGAGGAAGATGTGAGAGCCTGGAGTCACTTAAATCCATGAAGGCCGTTTGGCTGCAAGTGACAGATGCCCACCTCAACACAAACAGGGATTCAAGGGACAGCTCCATGGGATGTTCTCAGGCACAGGGAGGGCTGGGGACCAGGTGTGGAAAGGACACTTCCAGGGCCACCCCCAGAAGGTCTCAGCAGCAGCAACAGTGGGGCGCCCTGGCCCAGGCACTGCCTCTGAAATCCATGGCCCAACCATCCTCAGTCTTGGGACTTGTAGGCGAAGGAACCACAGAGCTTTTGCAACGTCTTAATGTGACAGATGAGGGGCTGGAGTTCCAAGCAAGCCATTCACTGTGGCCAGCAAGTGGCAGAGGGAGGGTGTGTATCCAAGCCCACAGGTTCCCAGACTTTTGAATTTTCTCCTGCAACAGAGTTTCCCAAACTTCAGGCATCCCAAAGCTGCCTTCATGATTTTTATCATTTGCGTTATACCATCTCTTCTATTATTTACCTTTAAATCTATTCACTTAAACTTTTTATTCATACATGTCATGGTCTAATACACATTGAATACTCTTACACTGTTGAAAATAAAAGCACATTCATCTGAGAAGCATCCGGATAATCTTTGGAGACGCACGTACTGCATTTGGGAAACGCCGTACCAGCTACTTTTCACTCAGGAGGATGACACAGACTGAATATTTGTTCTGTTGAACAACAAATATTTGTTCTGTTGAACAACATTTGCTCTTCCGTTTGAAGAAAAGCAGATAACCTGAGTCTAGGGTGGCTGGAACGGGTGGCTGAGGGGAAGATGCGGGAATGAGGTCAGAGAGGTGATGGGGGTTGAGATGGCAAGAGCTTTTCCTTCCAGGGAGCTGGGAGCTGGAGGAGTGTTTTGGTAAAGGAGGGACGGGGTCTGATTGACGTTCTGGCAGGAGCCCCGCAGCAGCAGTGGATGAGAGCCGCGCAAAGGCACAAGCAGGGAGAACTCAGAGGCTGGAGAAATGATGGAGTTGATGGTGGTCTGGAGCAGACAATGGTCACGGAGGCGGAGAGCTCAGGTTGGGTCGGGGTATCATATTTTGAAGGCTGAGATTTTTACCTTGTCCTGGGCTTGGAGCAGATGGGAGATGGGAATGCTTCTGGTTGAGTGGGTCTTGTCACAGGTACACATCTTCCCATGGTCAGAGGGACCTGAGACCCTCCCTTCCCTCTATAAATGAGTTAGCAGGTTATGGGGTCAGGGACCACCCGGCCCCTGTGGATGGGGTTAGGCTGTTGGCCACCCCTCTCCTCCTCAGGGAAGACCTCTGTGGGGCGTCCGCTGGGCACGGTCCCCAGGGGCCCGGGGATTAGCTGGGCAGCGGGAGCAGGGACATCTCAGAGCACGAATCGCTGCAAGGCGGAGGCGGGACGTCTCTCACTGCCCTTTTCCAACTGGCCGCAGCGGGCTCCTCTTTAGTGGGTGGAAGATGGATGATTTCGTTATTTGTGGCCCTCTCGATCGATCTGGGAGTTTGGGCTAAAGCGAGCACTTTCCCCGCGTGTGTCGCCTTCGCTCACTGTTATTCACCACGTTTAACCCTTCGTTCACCTCCAGGAGCCGGGCCCGGGCGGAGCAGCTGTCCCTGACTTGAGAGTTTTTACTCTTCAGGGGCTGCGGGGAGGGGACCGGGCACAGGAAGGGACAGGGCTGGGAGGGAGGATCCCGCTCCAGGTGGGCTGGGGCAACTGAAGCTTCCACAAAGGCAAGAGGACGGCTGGCCGATGAAGGGAGATTACAGGAGGGACCCTCGTGGGGCCTCAAAGCCCGGCCCATTGCCAAGAAAATCCCTCATGGGAGGAGTAGACGGAAGGCAGAAAAGAAAACAAATAGCCGGAGTTCTCTGCCAAGGGAGTGTCGCGGCTTTTAATTCAAGATGAAATGTGTTCCTGTTTGTGTACAACTAATTTTCCTCCCAAATGAAGGGTTTTGTCTATCACTCGACTGTTTCAATAGCAACTGAGTCTCCCTCACTGTAATTAAGCTAGCATGTGCCTCTCTAGTTCGGGAAGCAGGCTGTTTGTGTTAACATGTTGGGGAAGCGGGCAGGCTTGAGTTGCTGCCTGGGTCCAAGAAGGAAAAAGCAACAAAGTCAAAGGAAACACCTCCAAATAGAGACTTGGCTCCCGCTGGGATGACGTCTTTTGGAAGCTGTGAGTAGGTTCCCCTGAATGAAGGGCCTCAAGATTCCTGGTCTCACCATGAGAGCAGAGAGGAGAATTTAGTGTCCAGAGACTCTGGAAACTGGAGTCGCACATTCACATGCCTCTGGGGCCGCGTGGGAGGTGTGTGTGAAGACGGCGGGTGGGCTGTAGCTTTTCACACGAGTGCGTTTTGTTTGCTTAGTAAATACATGGTAAATCCTTCAATTCCACACGCACAAATGCACTTACGTTTTTTCTTGAAACATATGGATCTCTTAAATTAGCTTTTGTGAGTTTTTTTGCTGTTAGTAGAGAGACGGTAATTTAATCAATTGCCACTAATTTACTGGCTTAAGACAACAGCTATTTATTATCTCCTAGTTCTGGAAGTCGGGAGTCCAGCATGATGGTTGGGTTCTCTGTGAAGGGTCGTACCAGCTATAATCTAGGTATTGACGGAGGCTGTGATTCTCATCTGGAACTCGGGATCCTCTTTCAAGTTCATTCGTTGCTGGCAGAACTCATTTCCCCCTCATGCTTTCCATGTGGTCTTTACCATCCTCAAACGGGCAATGGTGGGTGAGGTCCTCCTCGTACTTTGCCTCTCCATGCCTTCGGTCTTCTGCTTTTCAGGGCTCATGTAATTACTTTGGACCCACCTGGATAACCCAGGACAACCTCCCTACTTTAAGGTCAGGTGATTAGTAAGCGTAATTACGTCTATAGAGTCCCTTTTACATGAAAAGGTGGTCAACATGACTAATTATCAGAGAAATGCACATCAAAACTACAGGGAGGCACCACCTCACACTGGTCAGAATGGCCATCACCAAGAAGTCTACAAATAATAAGTGCTGGAGAGGGTATGGAGAAAAGGGAATTCTCCTATACTGCTGGTGGGGGTGTAAATTGGTACAACCACTATGGAGAACAGTATGGAGGTTCCTTAAAAAGTTAAAAATAGAGCTACCATATGATCCAGCAATCCCACTCCTGGGCATATATCTGGAGAAAACCATAATCTGAAAAGATACGTGCATCCCTATGTTCATAGCAGCACTATTTACAATAGCCAAGACGTGAAATCAACCTAAATGTCCATCGACAGAGGAATAGATAAAAAAAGACGTGGTGCATATATACAATGGAATATTACTCAGACATTAAAAAAAAGAATGACATAATGCCATTTACAGCAATTTGGACCTAGAGATTATCATACTAATTGAAGTGAGTCAGACAAAGACAAATATATGATATCACTCATGTGGAACCTAATTTTAAAAAAATGATATAAATGAACTTATTTACAAAACAGAAAAAGACTTACAGATATTGAAAACAAACTTATCGTTACCAAAGGGGAAACGGTGGTGGGAAGGATAAATCAGGAGCTTGGGATGAACATACACACACTACTATATATAAGATAGATAACCAACAAGGACCTACTGTATAGCACAGGGGACTCTACTCAGTATCCTGTGATAACCTACATGAGAAAAGAATCTAAAAAAGAAGGAATATATGTATATGTATAACTGAATCACTTCGCTGTACACCTGAAACTAACACAACTCTACTCCAATACAATTAAAGTCCCTGTTGCCATGCAGTGTGACATTATAATGGAAGTCACGTTAGATGGTGGCAACTATGGGGGCCAACTCAATATTGAGATGATAAACCACCTGATAATAAAAGGGCAAAAGATCTGAACAGACATTTCACCACAGATGATATATGAATGGGACTAAGCACGTGAAAAGATACTTAACGTCTTTGTTGATGCAAAGCAAAAATCACTATATGATACCACTACACACCCAATTATCTTGTTAAAGTGAGAAAGATTGACAAGACCAAGTGTGGGCAAGTACTTGGAGAATGTGGAACACTCCTACAATTCTGGTGGTAATTCGGGTGGTATTGTTGCTATGTAAAAATAGTTTCAGTTTCTTATAAAGCTAAACACACACTTATCGTTTGACTTAAATTCTCACTCCTCAGTATTTATCCAAAAGAAACGAAAACATACGTCCACATAACGATTGGTCATCAAATGTTCACAGGAGGTTTATTCATAATAACCCCAAATTGAAACACACAAATGCCCATTAACAGGTACTAAGTGAAGAAGCCAGACACGAAAACTATGTACTGTATGATTTCATTTACACACATTTCTATAAAACTCAAAATCAAAGTGACAAAGAGTAATGGCTTCCTGGGTCTAGTAGTTGGGGGAAGAGATTGATTGTAAAAGGGCAGGGGGTCCTTTTTTGGGGTGATGGGATGTTCTATATCACGGTTGTCATGGTGGTTGCATAACTGCGTTCACTTGTCAAAACTCAAAAATTTCACTTAAAATTGGTGCCTTTTATTGCATGCAATTATACTGCAAAAAAGCTGATTTTTAAAAGCAACTTTCTGTCATTGCCATTAATGGAAAATCCGTGCTCCCTGCCAAATAGCAGGCAACCATAAAGAGAAATACGGATATTTTGAAAGTGTATGAAAAGAAAGACATCTCAATTTTGAAAACCTCTGCTCAGGGTCTCAAAGGCTACAAAGTGTTAGAGGGGACTGGGGTCTCATCTGAGGCACAGGGTTTTCTAAGTGCAAGTGGTTGTTGGCTGAATGAATTTCCTTGTAGTTATAGAACTCATGGCAGCTTGCTTCTTCAAGGCCAGCAGGAGAGCACCTCTCTGGCTTCAAATCTCTCCCTTTAGAGAAGTCCTAGGCTCTCTTTTAAAGGACTCATCTGATTAGGTCAGACCCACCTAGGGTCATCTCTCTTTTGAGTAATTCAGGTTCAACTGATTAGGGATCTTAATTACACCTGCAAAATGTCTTCATCTTTGCCATATCAACATAATCCTGGGAGTGAAATCCCATCTATTCACAAGTTCCACCCACACTGAAGGGTAGGATGTTATATACTAAGATGTGTACACACATTGGGGCAGAAATCTTGGGTGCCGTCTTAGAATTGTGCCTACCACATAGGCTCCAATAAATTTTGTAGAACGAATAAAACTCTCTCTTTTCTGCAAACCCTTTGTTTAAAAGGATTCTTTGCCAGGAACTCTTTACATCTTTCTTTCTTGATGCCATCTTTGCTTGTCAAAACCTCATTTATCTTTTGAGACCTGGCTCAGATTCCCTTGTCATTTATGGCTTTCTCATTGTCTCAGGCAGATAAAGACTTGGGTTCACCTTCCTCACCTTGAGTCCAGATGGTTTATTATTTGTTAGTATTATTATGTATAGACACGTACTTACACATGAATGGGATCATATGGGGCATGCTGCCTACGGTGGACACTTTCTTTCCTCCCCACTTTCCCTCACCTCTGCTATCTCCATCTCCAAAGATAATCTGTATTAAAAAACAAAATACATATCCTTCCATGTTTTCCTTTGCACTCATACAATCCCATAATCTTACAGAGTGCATCTCTTCCACACACACACAGATGATAAAGGGCATTTTGGGGGAGTGGGGAGTCATTGTTTTACATAAATGGTGTTACACACTTTTTGCATCTTGGTTTTCTTACTCAATAACTTGCAGAAACTTTCAAGTCCTCTCTATAGCTCCAATTAAAGTTAATTCTTTTCATGGCTCTGCAATATTCCACGGGATGGCTATATTTGCAAAGTACTCAGCTACTTCTCCAGAAAAGGGAATTTGTTTGCTTCTGGTTCTGTGCCATTTGAATAATGCTACAGGAAGTATTTCTGTACCTATTGGTACAAATAGGATGGATTTCCAGTAGCTCGAGAGCTTGGTGTATACATACAGTGTTTGTACTTTTAAAAAAATTTACTAAATATTGCCAGACTACCTTCGGAAAGGACTAATATTCCACGTTCCTACTAGAGTATGGGACAGTGCACTTCCCTCTATAGCCCAGCTAGCAATGAGATTTATAGCCCTCTAAAATTTTTGCTAGTCTTCTAAGTACAGTCATACAGCTGGATATGAAATGTCCTGACTGCTAGTGAATTCAAACATCTTTTCCTTATTCCTTTCTTTCCTTTACTGTTTTTCTTTTTTCTTCTCTCCTTTTAATATTGGGATTCGCTCTTCTGGAAAGAGCAAACGGTCTCTTTATATAACCTTTGCCCCTTTCTCTGATTAACTTAAGAGTGCTCTGTAGACTATAGAAATTAATCCTTTATTATTGGCTTTGCACATAATTTGAGACACATAGTTTATATGTAGACTGTTTATATAATACGATGTACAAAATTTATTATTCAAGGGAATTCCCTGGTGGTCCAGTGGTTAGGACTCCGCGTTTCCACTGCAGGGGACATGGGTTCGATCTATGGTCGGGGAACTAAGATCCTGTAAGATGCGTGGTGCAGCCACAAAAACAAAATGAACAAAGAAACAAAAATTTATTATTCAAATATGTCTTCTTCTTTTTTACCTTCCGGATTCCCATTCTTGATTTGTAAGTTCTCCTTTACAGATTCTATATTGTAACTTGCGTTATCCTAGCTTTTCTTTTAAGATTTTTTACTTTTCATAATGAAGTCTTTAACTCATTAGAATTTAACTTTATGTGAGGCATGAGATGGGATCCATTTAACTTTAATTCTCTTGCATGGGGGAAACCTGTTTTGCTGGCATCGTTTCTTAAACAGCTCAGCCTCCAAGGGATTCAAACTGTCCTCTTATGTTTCCTGGTAGTTTTGGGGGGGCTCAGCCAGAGAAGCAGCCCTGCCAGAGCCCTGAATTCTGTTTTCTCCACAGGATGGTAAGTCTTGGGTATGAACTTTTTTCTCTTTAACCAGCTTGAGTAAGCAGAGCGAACTGGAATGCTTCAGGTTGGTTTTTTTGTCCATTTCACATTAGTTGGCATCCACTATGTTCTAGGCTGAAGAACGAAGTCCATTCTATGTTCACTATTTTTTGGTGGAATAGGAGATAAGCATGGGAGGTCCTTGTCAACCAGGAAAGATATTCCCTTCAAGTGAATTTACTGAGGACAGGGACTCCAAAACTCAGAATAAATGAGGGGAAGGAGTGTGTGATTGAGACTTTAACTTCAAAAGTCAAATGGAAAGTTTTAAAGGAAGGATATTTTCTTACCCTTAACAAAACTGATGCTTTAATTGCAACCATCCACTGATACTTAGAACAGAGAATGAAGTACTGATTTGAGAGGTGCCGTTTTCCTGCAACTTTCCTGCATCTCACATCTCATGGTCAGTTTGAACAAAGGAAGTTCAGTTTTGCAAAATATTTCAGGGCTGATTGATTTCCCCAAAGGACTCTTAATTCTTTCATAGCACAAATAACTCTCTTTGAAAGCACTCATCGGCTGGTGCATTGTTAACTGGTCTGACTGCCCTGTTGCCATGTATCCGTGGCTTCACAAGCTGTTCTCACCCAGCACTCATGAAATTCATGAAAGGCTGCAGCCTTTGCAAATTTGCGTTTGCACTTTGAAATTGGTTCTTATTTACTTACATTATGTAGGAGGATGTTTTTGTGTCATCCTCAGAGACGCTGGCCTTTGAGGACATGGCTGTGGCTGATACAGGGGAGACATGCTGGTGTGAATTGGCGGGGGTGGACTAGAGATTTTATAAGCGGTCAGTTCATTAGTGGGCACTTTTGGACTGTGACGGCTTCGTTGCTCTATACAACTTTGTAATAACTCTGGGGACTCAGTTGATAACGATTTGGAAGACGAGGACCCTTTTACACAAAACAACTATAATCTATGAGAGGGGAGAGAAATACCAGGGGACTGCTCTGGTTGCTCGGAGAAAATATTTTATTTTCAGCTGGGAAACTCATTGGGCAGTGGTGATGGGGGATCCTAGGGGTGGGAAGAGCAGGCTAAACTGTCCTTGAAGGATGAGTTGGATTTGGACAGGCAGAGGTGCTGGGAGGGCATCCTAGCTAAAGGAAACAGTATAAGCAGATGGCGAGGAACGAGGGGACATGCCGCACCGCTGTGTGCTGTGCTCACCGTCCTGGGCTGTCACTCGATGGTGACTGTCTCCCTCTGTAGATCATGAGCCCCCGAAGCCTGGGTCTGTACCTGTCCTGCTGTCTGCTGCATCTCCAGGGACCTCAGCTGCGCCTGGCGCATAGTCGGTCCTCCTGACATATGTGCAGAAGGAATGAGTGAAGGCTCAGAGATCTGCCTCTTAGGCTGTAGAGCAGGAGACTGAGAATCCTTAAAAATCCCCAGTTCTAGACCGGATGATCTGACTCTCATCTTGCAGACCTTCCTCCCGTTGCTTTCGTGGCTGGTTCTGAGGCTGCTGCCATTTGTGGCCAAGTCCGCTTTGTCAACAGCAGCGGCGCTGCAGAGGGGCTCGGACCCGCTGATAAAAGCTCCTGTTCCAGCGGGCGCTTGGCTGATGCCCTGTGATGATGTCACAGCCACAGATCCTGATGGCAGCCGTGATGGTAACGGTCCCAGCTACCCCAGCCGTCTCGCTTGATGGGGTGACCAAGGGCCCACAGATTGCTCCTGAGTGCGCCTCTCTAGAGACCGATTATTCTGAAACCAGCCCGTCTGGTTTGATCCAGAGGAGAAAACAAATATATGTGTTTTTCTTTTTTCCTTTTGGCGGAGAAGTTGCAGTCACCTAGAAATCATTTCAAGGTCATCCAAATGCCTGAGGCCCGGCAGACATGGACTCTTGAGCCTCGTCTCCATCCTTGAAGGACAAGGTTCCATCTCTGCATCTCCAGCACCAGCACAGGGCCTGGCACGAGGCAGAGCTCAAAGCAGGGAGTGTCTGTTGACTGCCCAGGAGAGGTCAGACAGGAGCCGGCCCACTGGCCTGTAGGACCTCCCACAGAATGGGTGAGTGTGACTGTTTCCTGGTAGATTAAGGCTGAGATTTCTGCAGAGGGAGGCTGTGCCCAGCCCATCTCAGGGAGGGAGCCTCATAATGTCCGCTCATCTGTCATTGGGATGTCAGGTTTGAGTCCTTGGTTAAGGTGGTGTTCACCAGATGTCTCTGTTGTAAAGGATCCTTTTCCCATTTGTAATTGCTAAGTAACGTGATACCTTGGGATCCTGTGGCTATCCAAGGATGTCCCCAAATCTTTCCCCCAATGGTTTTGGGGTTCACTGATGGTCTGCACTAAGGTTGATTACACTGATAGCTGCAAATAATGACTTTCTACCTCTTTCAACCCTTGTACGTTTATTAGCTGGCCTTCCTGCATGAAGGAGAAGGGTCTCTTCTCCTAATCACTATTTTCAGATCACTATGGACTAGGATATTTTTTACTCCACGTATTCACATCCATTCCTATAATTGTTTTACGTGCAAATATTCCTAAATTTGGCCACCAGTGGGAGTGTTACCCAGCAAGGGCTCACTGCCAGACACACATGGAAGCCAGTACTATGGCACTGGCTTTTGAGAAAGGAAAGAGCTTTATTGCTTGTTCAACCAGCAAGGAGATAGGAGGCAAGGCTCAATTCTGTCTCTCTGACTCAGGGTGAAATTTAAGGGGTTAGGGGAATTTCAAATTGGAAGGCGATTGGCTGGTCTTAAATCAGTCCATGTAAATTACTTGTGCTGCTGGAAGCTAGATTTTCCTCATTGAAGGATTTCTTGCTTCCTAATGGGCTCTGGTGGCAACATTTCTTTTGAGTTTTGCAGACTGAAGATTCTTGGTTTGGGGGTCATCCTGGAGACATGGATTCCTGTGTTATATGTGCACAGTGCTGTCTCTGTAAAATCACTCAGAATTTGATTAATCAACCTATTTAAGGAGACAAAACCAGTTTAAGCTGGTCAATGTTTTATGAGCCGTTTCCATTCCTTTTTCTTTGTATATTCCTCAATCTTGAGGGAAATAAGGGCTATGACTTCTCTAGCTGCTTCCTGCTAATTAGAGGCGTGGATTTTTTAAAAAGAATACATTTATTTTATTTATTTTTGGCTGCGTTGGGTCTTCATTGCTGTGCACGGGCTTTCTCTACTTGTGGTGAGCAGGCGTACTCTTTGTTGCGGTATGTCAGCTTCTCATTGTGGTGGCTTAGGCTCTAGGCACTTGGGCTTCAGTAATTGTGGCACGCAGGCTTCAGTAGTTGTGGCTCGCAGGCTCTAGAGCACAGGCTCAGTAGTTGTGGTGCATGGGCTTAGTTGCTCCACGGCATGTGGAATCTTCCCGGACCAGGGCTCGAACCCGTGTCCCCTGCATTGGCAGGCGGATTCTTAACCACTGTGCCACCAGGGAAGTCCTGGAGGTGTGGCTTTTTATAAGAGAAATGAAGTTGTTTTGCACTTAATTGTAAATATTTGTGAGTCCCACCCTGAACTCTTAAGTCTTGGGCAATCATCATGCAAGTGGGGGAACGCTTTTTAAATCTAGGAGACAGCCAAGTACAAGATTTGATGAGTAGAGGTTTAACACAAGATACACAGAACTATGATGCCTAATTATAACAGTCCTTCAAAAACAGACCTTATTCCTTTGGGAATCCATGCAAACATGTCACAATAATTCTTTTAGAATATGATCATTCGAGACTGCACTAGTACTTACTCTTAAGGTAGGGTCTCCTATATAACATTTCATAAGGGCTTAATTAGAGTTTGTTTCTAGGAGTTGCTCTTACTCTAATCAGGGCAACTGGTAAGACCTTATCCCAAGTTAAGCTGGTTTCTTGACATTTAGGCAACTGTCTTTAAGATATGATCCATCCGGGCTTCCCTGGTGGTGCAGTGGTTGAGAGTCTGCCTGACGATGCAGGGGACATGGGTTCGTGCCCTGGTCTGGGAAGATCCCTTACATGCCGCGGAGCAGCTGAGCCCGTGAGCCATGGCCGCTGAGCCTGCGCATCCGGAGCCTGTGCTCCGCAACGGGAGAGGCCACAACAGTGAGAAGCCCGCGTACAGCAAAAAAAAAAAAAAAAAAGATATGATCCATCTTTTCAGTCTTTCCCATAGACTGAGGTCTCCATGATGCATGTCACTTCCATTATATTCTGAGGGTCCCTAACACCCCTTGAGTACCTTGGCCACAAATGCTCCTCTGTCACTTTGAATTGAAGGAGACAACCCAAAACAAGGGATGATTTCTCTTAGTAAGGCCTCTGTTCCCTTGGAAGCCTTCTCCGTCCAGCATGGAAAAGCTTTGACTCATCCTGCAAAGATGGCCACAAATGCAAGCAGATATCTAGCTTCCTGTGGCTCTTGGTGTAACAGTAAAGTCTATTTACCAATCTCCTGTTTTTTTCCCTCGGGTTTACACCGCTTTGATCCTTGGGGGTGGCCCAGTTTTAGGATTGTCTCTATTTTGTACCACCTTTTGGATGGTCCTTTGCATTTGTGGGCCAGCAATAAACTTTTGTAGCCAGTGTAAGGTTGCATCCCTCCCAAAACGGTTCCTTGATACAGATGAGTAGGAATTCTTTCCACTAAATGCTTGAGTATAAGCACTTGTCCCGGTTTATTATACATCTTATATATCCAGTCTTCTTTGGCTGTTTGGTACTGATCACCACTGAAGCTGACAGTCAGCATGAACCCCCAGCCGTCTGCTGTGTGTAGAGTACACTTCTGAATACTGAGGCTTAAACGGGGATAGGTCCACACTTGGGATGAAAGCTAGGGCGTTAGGATCTAGGTTTTGGTTCTGGCCACCTGCTTTGCAGTCTGATCAGCCAATTTCCTTTAGCTATATAACTGTCAGTCTTCAGGTGGCTTGGGCAATGTACCATAGCTACTTCCTCTGGCATTATAACAGTCTAATAAGGTTAGTTATCTCCTCTGCGTGTTTTTCTTTCCTTCCCGATATCAGATGTCTTTCCCTACGGTCCCGTGAGCATACACGGCAGAGAAGGCATACTTAGCAGCGGTATAAACGATCACCTTTTTCTCAGCTCCAAGGTGCAGGGCTCTTGTGAGGGCTCTGCGCTCTGCCTTGTGGGCAGATGTAACTGGAGGAAGGGCTTCTGCTTCTAGAACGTCCTGATGAGTTACTATTGCATCCCTGGCCTTAGAGTCCCCAATCCATGAAGCTGCTCCCTTTCATAAACATTTCCATATCTAGATTTTCTAAAGGTTGATCAGTCAGGTCAGGTCTGCTAGACTAGACTCCAATTCTTTGCCTTTTTGATTATATTGAACGCCTTATGGCATGTTGCCATCCAGCTTGATGGCTCACTGTCATTTTCTTTAAGGGCCTCCCGTAGTGGTTTAGCCACGAGTCCAAAGTCAGGAATCCAAATACAAGACCCAGCCATTCCTATGAATCCTCGCAATGGCTTCTGGTGGTGGGTACAGTCACCCTAGCTAATGCTTCCTTTTGATCCCCCAGTAAGTTTGTCCTCTTGATAACCCCAATCCTGGGTACTTTACATTTGGTTGAGAAATGTGTGCTTTTTCCCTTGGAGACTTTATACTCCTGGTCTGCCAGAAACTTTAAAGTGAGCATTATGTTTTGGTCTGAAGCTTCCTCAGTTTTACTAGCAGTTAGTTTGTCAGAGTTCGACTCCCTCATTTAAGTGGAGATCACTTTAGTCCTTGACTAAGGCTTCCCCTGAAGATGAAGAGGGCATTCTTAAATCCTTGTGGGAGTCCCATCCAAAAAGATTGTTTTATATTAGTCTCTGGACCGTTCCATTCAAAGACAAACAGTTCCTGAGACTCAGGGCTTAAGGGTTTACAGTAAAAGGTATCTTTTAAGTCCAGAACTATACACCAGCAAAAGTTTCCAGATAAAGCTGTAAGCGAAGAGTAGGGATTTGGTACCCCTGGATGTATATCTTCTACAATCTGGCTAATGGCTCTCAAATCCTGTGTACAACGATTATCTCCAGTCCGGGATTTTGTACGGGCAGGACTGGAATGTTACATGGGGATTGACAAGATTGGATTAACTGGCATTTAAGAAATGTGGTTAGCAGAGGCTTTATCCCTTTCTTTACATGCCTCTTTAAAGGCTATTGCTTTAAATTTGGAGCTTTGGTGCCTGGATAGAGTTTTACCACTGTTGGGTCAGTCAGCTGTCTTGGTCCTTCCTGGCCTCTGTGCTTACCTTTTCTAGAATTTTAGGGGCTTGTGGTTGAGGCTCATCTCCCGACTGTAATAGCACAGCTCAGAGAGCATAGGCTTGATCCGGGAGTACTTTAATGCCTACTTTTCCCTGGTGAGAAAGTCATTTAGTTTTGTTAGACATTACCCCAATAAAGAAATAGGGCATTCAGGCACATATAGAAAGCTGTGCTTTAAATGTTTTTTTTTTCAGTTATATAAATTCAGAGGTAGAAAAGCGGGAGTGCACACATACACATCCCCTGGGTTGACCTTGACCATCTAGATCTGCAGGCGTTGGTCTCAAAAGATATTACCCTGCTTGAGGCAGAGGGCTCCCTGGGTTAAATTGAGTACCCCAGCCAGTATGGGGAGGGGAGACGGGTTCCTTTTGACTGTCTCGTAAGGAAGGGCTCAGGGCTCGGGCTGGACCTGTGGCCTGAGGAGGGTTGTTGGACACCTCAGCTACCCACAGGGCTCCCCCTTCACACGGTAGGGGGACCGCAGGAGGCACCCAAGGAGGAGGCAGGTGTAATAAGTTGAGATCATTAGGCTCTGACTCAGGCAAGACAGGCTCTTTCTGAGGGTCTTCCCCCTGAACCATAGGTCTACATGCCTCCTGCAAATCCTCATTCTGATGAACAGCCAGTTTCATTTTGCTGCTGAAAAACATACAAAATAATTTACACAAGTTGAGGTCGAATGTTGTAAGCCCACTACTTGTACCTGCCTTCTCTCTCTCTCTTTTTTTTTTTTTTGCGGTACGCGGGCCTCTCACTGCTGTGGCTTCTCCCGCTGCGGAGCACAGGCTCCGGACGCGCAGGCTCGGCGGCCATGGCTCACGGGCCCAGCCGCTCCGCGGCATGTGGGATCTTCCCGGACTGGGGCACGAACCCGTGTCCCCTGCATCGGCAGGTGGACCTTAACCACTGCGCCACCAGGGAAGCCCCCCTGCCTTCTCTTGATCTTAGAAGAGGGATAGCCACAGGGCAAGGCAGAGCTGGTGGTAGGACAGCCAGGAGGTCTCTCTGTGGGCGTCCATCCTCAGAAGAAAAACACACCCTTAGTGGAGTCTGAGCTTTGCAGTTGGATGAGTGGGTTTCCTGCACTGCAGCGCTCAAGAGAATTTACTTCTTGGCCAGCAAAACCACGGAAGAGCCTGAACAGCCGCCTTTAGCAAGGGCCTCTTCCTCGCCTTCATGAATTGGGCCCAATGTCAACCAGCAGTCTTACCAGAAACTCACTGTCCATGTGATGCAGCAAAGTTGGCGTCACCTGGAAAACCCTTGAATTCATGGGAGCTGAAGGAAAGCACCAGGGTTTGCCAATCTATGTCTCAGAGCACACTTTATTCCCTTATAGGAAGCACCCGGGCTTCCGCCTCAAGTGCTTTCCACCTTGGCGCTGGTTCTGAGGGGTAAGCTGGCCACTCTGAGAATGGAGGTTTGGAGAAAGCATGAGCTAGCAACCCCTAGGTCAAAGGCTTAGTCAGGATCCTAGGTTTCAAACCCAAGAGCTGAGAACAGTCTATGGATTGCAGGTCTCTAGAACATGGCCTTCCCTTACTCCCCCCAAATGCAGGGAGAAATCAAACAGCCTCAAGAGGTGTGAGAGCAAGAACCTTAGGATTTTGGAACCAATTCCATCTCCTAGTTAGGTTTCTGGAAAGAAGCAAGCAAATGTAGTAGCAACTATTCACAACTTGGCTGTACGAATTCCCTGGAGGAGCCGCAAGGAGAATGGACAGTCTCCAAGAAGACCAGCCTGGGTCTGAGGATTCACTTAGGGAACACTGAGAAGCTTTCCATTAGAGGTGGTTGTCGAGAACCATGGCCTGAAAATCACACATGTTGGGCTTCCCTGGTGGCGCAGTGGTTGAGAGTTCGCCTGCCGATGCAGGGGACACCGGTTCGTGCCCCGGTCCGGGAAGACCCCACGTGCCGCGGAACGGCTGGGCCCGTGAGCCATGGCCGCTGAGCCTGCGCGTCTGGAGCCTGTGCTCCGCAGCGGGAGAGGCCACAGCAGTGAGAGGCCCGCGTACCGCAAAAAAAAAAAAAAATCACACATGTTACCCAACTGCCAAGCAATCTATCCCAGCAGTCCCAAGACTGTAGCCAACGTGGTCAGAGGTTCCTAACAGTTTCCCCCATGTACTTAAGGCAGGCTTGATTATTGCAGAGGGGCCTATGAGAGTCCCGACTGTCTCACTCGCCACCTGGAAAAACTTACCTCAAGAGGAGGAGGGTAGAAGAGGTGACTGCATCACCTTGGAAAATAAAGTGAGGAGCCTTAGACTCAGATGAGCCTGAGAGAGGAATTCAAGAGTATAGAGGTTGAAATACCCAAACCTTCACTTCCTTTCTGAGCAAGTTGATCTTCTTTAATCAATTTGGTCCTCCTGGTAGAGGACCAAAACATTTGCCTCCCCAGCAGAGATCACAGACAAGCTCATCTAGATGCCTGGGCAATTTCCAGGCAGAATATACTCATAGAGCCCAAGGCCTTTAGCACGACCAATGTGTGTGTCCCTCTTGGCAAAATTTCCTCTTTTATATATATACACACACACACACCTAAAAGCAGTTCAAGGCTAACTCCCTGCCAGTTTGGCTCATATAAAAGAGGGTTAAAATTCTCAGTGAGGAAAACCCAAAATGTGTCCAATTGTATAAAGGATCTTCCCTTGCAAGAAATGGGGAGAAAAATCAATTCTGTCCCCTTTCTCCTTTTTTGCAAAAGAAATTTAATTGGAAAATAGTATTATAACTCCAAGACCCATTTTCAGGCCATTTTCCCTCAAACTCCAGCTGACATTGGGACTAGGCAGTGTTATAAAAGAACCATTTTCTTTTTCATAACTCCAGTATACCATATAGAGTAGGAGGTCACATAAAACACCAAGAACTTAATATGTTAAGATTTACAAAATAAAAGCACGTAGCTAGAACCACCATATTGTTATCAGCAAGGACAGGTACAAACAGAACCAAGCACAAGTTTGCTGATAGAGTCCTATATCCGAATGATGGTTAGATACTGCCTGCATTAGAAACATAATCTCCATCTTCAAAATACTTTGACCTTCTCAGGCCACTTTCTAGATGTATAACAATTAAGGGCTATTTTCAGCAAGTCCGCTGAAATTCTTACCAAGTTTTCTTTGCATTTTGGAAGACTTTTGCCTTGCTTTACAATTGCCTAAATGTAGGCCAAGTTTGACTACCATATTCCTTATTTAAACTGCAAGTAATTACATAAAATCTGTCCTGTTACTGCCTTAATTACAACCTTCTTAAATACCTGTTCATCTAATAACATTGCCCCACCTGTGTTGTTTCTCTCTAATCTCTGCCTTTCGTTAAATCACTCTAAAGACGCACAGCTGTGCTTTTTAATCTGTGCTGACCACCCATTTGGAAATAGAGGATTTCTCCTAGCTCCCATTTCACTGATTCTACTCCTTCTATTTCCCATTTATTTATTTTTTAAAATGTTTTTTTTATTGTGGTAAAAGTCACATAATATAAAACATACTATTTTAACCATATTTATCTGTACAGTTTGGTGGCACTAAGTACATTCATATTATTGTGCCACTCTCACCATCATCCGTCTCCCGAATTTTTCAGCTTCCTGAACTGAAACTCTGTCCCCATTAAACACTGACTCCCCATTCCCCCTCCCCACCCCCTGGCCCCTGGCATCTACCGATGTACTTTCTGACTCTATAAATTTGACTATTCTCGGTACCTGGTGTAAGTGGAATCAAACAGTATTTGTCTGCACCTAATGTATATTGTAATGCATTTTTTTTTTTTTTTTTTTTGCCGTACGCGGGCCTCTCACTGCTGTGGCCTCTCCCGTTGCGGAGCACAGGCTCCGGACGCGCAGGCTCAGCGGCCATGGCTCACGGGCTCAGCTGCTCCGCGGCATGTGGGATCTTCCCAGACCGGGGCACGAACCCATGTCCCCTGCATCGGCAGGCGGACTCTCAACCACTGTGCCACCAGGGAAGCCCAATGTGCCTACTCTATTCCTTAGATTGACTGGTACAATCACATTTTTCTTCCTTTTTTCCTCTTTCTGTTAAAGTAGCAGGTGTACTGTTGACATTCCCCATTTTGGAAAGTTTTTCTCCCAGGATGACCAGAGCAAAATGACACAAAGCAGATTCAATAAAGTTTTGCTGCTGTCATCCAATAGTTAACCACAATTAGCCAATTCCTACCAAATAAAACAATCAGACATAGATAACCTAGACAAAGACCCCAAAGGCCTGGGACTCTAACCCAGGGTTTGAATATCTCAGCAGCTAAACCCTTCATATAGTCTCTTTGGGGTGGGCCTACTGACCCAAGATCCTAGCCTTGGGAATCCAACCCAAAGTTTTGACCTCTAAGTTGAACAAAATCTCCCCAGGGTGGGCCTCTAACCCACAATCCTGATGAGGTTATTAAATAACTTAGGCACAGGCACATTTTAACAAGGTTACTCACCCAAAAGACCTTTGAAGCAGGAGCTGTTTCTTCTCTCAAAATTGAAAGTAGCACCAAGGAGCCTGGAGTACTGTGGAGGCGGGGGAAGCAGGAACCCAAAAGCCAGCCCTCGAGACAAATTCAGTCTGATTGACCACTCAGGGTTGGTGATGAGGGCGTACACTCTGCTGGGGACTACAGTGCCTTGGGCAGGTAGTCACAAGACCTGCCAAAATTGTTGGCAAAATTGTTACCGAGTGACAGCTTGCTGCCCGACACACATAGGACCAGTACTGTGGCACCAGCTTTTGGGAAAATAAAGTTTTTTCTATGAGATTGACTGGCAAGGAAACGGAACAGAAAGCTCTCAAATATCTCTGTGATCCTGGGTTCAGGGGGAAAGTTAAAGGTTTAGGGGAATTTCAAACTTGGAAGCTGATTCGCTAGTCTTGAATCAATCTGTATAAGCTACTCATGCTGCTGGAAGCCAGATTTTCCTTATTGAAGGGCTTCTTACTTTGTAAATGGCTCAGGTGGCAACATTTCTATTCTTTGAGTTCTGTAGACTGAAGATTCTTGGTTCTGAGGTCATCCTGGAGATGTGGGTTCCTATCTTGCACATGCGCAGTGCTGTCTCTGTAAAATAACTCAAGGTTTGATGACTCAATCAACCTACTTAAGGAGGCAAAACCAGTTTAAGCTGGTCCATGTTTTATGCACTGTTTCAGGAGCCCCTTTATTCCAGCTTCTGTTTCCTTGATTGATCCCCATCCTCCTTTGAGTACTTCCCAGCTTTCTGGTACAAGACAAAAATCTTTAAAAAATGTCAAAATCATGAAAAACAAGAAAGGAGGGTTCATTGTTCTAGGAGATGAGTCATGACTACCAAAGGCAAGGTACGATTGTTTATAGGATTACAGAATTAAGGGAAAAAACTCTAAACTTGGACTGTATATTAAACTATATTTCTGCATCAACATTAAATATTATGAGGGTAAAAATGATAAGATATTTTGCAGGAGATCATTTTTTTAATGGCATCTACACTAAAGTGTTTGGGCATGAAATACCGTGTTGTTTGTACCATACTCTCAAATGATTTAGGCAAAAATAAAAAGGAAAAAAAATCCAGACACATATTATAAATAATACACACAGAGACTGAAGGAAGCATGGCACAAACCAGCTGGTGACTGAGATAAAGAGGGTATGATATGTGGGTGTTCATTGTGCTACTCTTTACACTTTTCTGGAGCTGTAACATCTTTCAGAATAATAAGTTGGGGAAAATAAAATAAAACAAATCAGACAGAGAACAGGAATTGTGGTTGGGGGGGACAAGCCTGTGACCCTCTGCCTGCCCTGTAAAAATAGCTCCTATCGCAGCTGCCTCTGCGTGACATGAGGAATCACACACCATTTGCTTTTACCAACCAAAGGATAGGTCTAGACAGATCTGAAGAGCAATTGTTTCCCTATCATTCAGGAGAAGGATAATAAGGCAAAGAGGGAGAGAGGGAAGGAAAAAAAAGGATGGAATGAAGGAGAGATGGAAGGAGGGCAGGAATTTATTGATCAACACATCTGAGGCAGGCCCTGCGATAGATCCGTCTACATCATTCATCTGCTTCTAACAATAACCTTTAAAAGACCAGAAAATCGAGGCTTAGAGAAGTCAAAAACCTGTCCCTTGGCCGCAGAATAAAAACTGGTCATCTCAGATGATGTCCAGTAAAGAAATACGATTAGACCAATTAGTCATAAGAAGAGAGGGCCAAAAGTTATATGAGCATAGAGATTTCTAAAATCCTGACCATGGTTTATTGTTTTTTAAAAGAAAGCTTTGTAGCAGGAAGAATTGTGTCCTTTAGGCTAAAACATCGGTAAGGACACCTGGACCTCTCACCTAGGCTAAACCTCGGGCCCAGAGGGCAAGTCCAGGAAAACAAAGAGGCTTCCTTCCCCGTTTGAAAAGCTCCTAAGACTGTTAGGATGCATACAGGTTTCCGCCTTCTACTGTATTACAATGTAGTGGCTGGTGCATGAGAATTAGGATGTTTTGTTTGGGGTGAACGGTGGGGATATGCTCCACCTTTCCCCGGCCCCACCCCCGCCCCCGCTCCAGGCCACCCGCAGCTGCAGAAGGAAAGGACATGCTCCATAGCGTAACCAGCCTCCCGTGAAGACACTCTCTGATTGCGCTACGGGAGAGAGAGAAGCAAATTAGCCAATTATGGCAGCTCCACTAACGGCTCCATATTCAGGCAATTCGCTGTCTGCTTCCCACATGGACAAAGAGACTAAGAAAGGGATCAAATCAACATCCCAGAAAGAAAAAATATGTTCGATGAATGAATTAAAACGGAAGATCTCTTGATTATTGAAGGCGATTCTCACTCCGAAGTCAAAAGCCTGCAGCACCTTCCCAAAACAAAGTTCCTGTCACTCCTTCAGGAATATATTTATTCAGGGCCTAAGACGTGTCAAGTGTGACATGAACAAACTGGAGCAAGGAGAACAAGGAGGCTCTTGATCAAACAGTCAAACAGATGTGGCAGATCTGACCCCTCTGTCCATACCTCCTGGGGTCTGGGGTCTCTTGAGATCCAGGTAACAGTCTGGGAAGGCAGTGGTTGCCGTGTGTGAAAGCAGACTGAGCAGGTAGAGCCAGTTTGCTGGTAGTTGAAGCCAGCAAGTTGAAGGTGGTGGGTCTGACTGTATTTTATTATGTATTTATTTGTGGTACGCGGGCCTCTCACTGTTGTGGCCTCTCCCGTTGCGGAGCACAGGCTCCGGACGCGCAGGCTCAGCGGCCATGGCTCACAGGCCCAGCCGCTCTGCGGCATGTAGGATCTTCCCGGACCGGGGCACGAACCCGCGTCCCCTGCACCGGCAGGCAGACTCTCAACCACTGCGCCACCAGGGAAGCCCCTGACTGTATTTTAGATGCTCCTTTCTGAGGTTACATCATCCTGAGGGACTCCTGTCCTCCTCTCCCCCCCCACCCCCCCATTGCGGTCCTGGACTGGGTGGAGTGACTGACCACTGGCCACCGTGGGGATCAGAAGAGGTGGGTCCTCAGGGTAGGATGAATAGTACATGGAGCTGGACTCTCGTCTTCTTTTTGTGTGTGCTTGACCCTCAAGGATAGGCCTATTTATTACAAACTGTAACACCCCTTTCCTTGTCTGATAGGTGAATTCAACTAGAGTCATGGGTCTGAGATCTTAGAACCACCCAGCGTCTGATTGCCCCCGAGGCAAATAATTTCAGCACCCAGGACAGCTCCTGGCACATAGTGAGCCCTCAAGGCACATCCGTGTAAAGAATGAATTTTTGTCCTAGAACAAAGACCCAGGGGGCTGTTAGTGGATGGAGGGAAGAGGAGGAGAAGTGGTCTTAGTACAGTGGGTTCCGGGCTCATGACCCACTTTTAGTGAAGTGGGTCTGCACGGGGGAGCCCCTGGGAGGGGGGGCCCAAATTTGATAACAGGGATTTCCACCCAAAAGTCAGGGCTGTACATGAGATGAGACTGCAGTGGTATGTTTGTAAACTGGTGCTTTAGGAAAAAAAAAACCCTGGTTTGCTGATTTCCATGGTGTCTATTCTCTTACCATGGCTGATTCCAAGCTATCAGCTAGTAAAATTCCTGTACATTTCACAGTTGGCTCTCAGAGCTGTCTGTCCTCTGCTCACCACTGAATATGAGTGATCAGGCGGGTCCCCACTAGGGGGTCTCACAGCAGAGATGGGGGGCACCGTGGGGCTGTGGGTGAGCTTGTATATATCGGCACACAACAGGGGGTGTTCCTTCAAGGAATCACCCACAAAGTCACAAACAATGAGGATCTGGCAGATTCAGGCCAATTAACACTGGAGAAGAGAAACCAGCAGGGATGAGGATGAAGCAGGCTCTTCAAGAGAGAATGAGGGCTGAGAGGGTTGGGAGAGACCCCTGGGGAGGCTCCAGAAGCCCTTGAGTCTTTTTGAAAATGAGGCTCCTTTGATCAGGCTGCAAAAGCCAAGCCTGGAGGGAAGGATGTCAACCGTGCTACAGTTTTATCAGAAAAACGATGTAAAAAATTTGTGCTTGATTCATTCTTTGATTACTCTGAGAATTAAGGCACATTTTCCACTATCACCTACAAGTTGTTAAATATGAGATAAAAACTTATTTGTCATCGGATTTAGTTTCATTTTTTCTAGACAAGGCCTTTAGTTCAGAAGAGGTGGTTGAGAGCAGGAACTCTGACAGTGCCAATTACTAGCTGGGCAGCCTTCCTGTGCCTCAGTATCCTTACCTGTAAATGGGGATAATAGCACCAGTATCCATGGTACGGAAGATTGAGCAATTCAACACGTGTAGGTTACTGAGAATAGCGCTTGGCTGAAAGTAAATCCCAGATACATATTTGTTAAATTACAAAACATTTGCTATGAAGCTTTGATACCTAATTTAATTGGATTTGCCTCAAATGGCTTTTTATCTGTTTGGATTGTCCTCAGCTAATAAAGACCTCATGTCATTACATGTGGTCTTTGTGGGGGAGGAAAGGCACTGTGGTGTCATGAGAGGAGCTTCGGGGGAACTGACCTGGTCCCTGGGCCAGGATGTGGGGATAATGACAGACACAGAAGAATCCCTCAAGGAGGTGACATTTCATCTGAGACATGACAGGTGAGCTGCAGGTAACTAGGTGAGGAATGGGGGGGGGGGGGGGGAAACATTCCAGGAGGAGGGAACAGCATGTGCAAAGGCCCCGAGGTGCTGGGAGCCTGGTACGTCCAAGGCCGGGACCCAGTGAACACAGAGGTGAGTGGTGGGAGGTGGGACTGGTGAGGGGCAGGGGCCTGGGAGTTTGGGCTCCATCCTAAGGGCTGTGGGCAGCTTCTGGAAGGTTTGAAACAGGGGTGTGACTGGGGTCAGATTTGCCTCTTTGGATGTTTCTAGTTATAATGGGAAGGTCTCCTTGTCTATGGCTGTTCTTTCCCACCTCATTCCCCACCACAGCCAGCTTCATAGCTCAGAACCTGGGTGGGATGGCAGACCTCAGTTTTAGGACCTTGGTCACAACTCAGGAGAAAATCAGAGAGATGGTCAGGAAATATGCAGAAAGGAGCTCTGACGTGGCCAGCAGGGATCTCAGAGTCAGTCAGCAATGTATCTTGTTCTGGGACTGAGCCTGATGCAGGGCTTTGAGGAGAAGCCTCAGGACCACCTGGAATCACAGGGACCATGGTTGGGGGGACCGGCGAAAGGGTCAGCATGGAAGCCCCCCGCTTTGGGAGTGTCGGCTGGTGAGCACCAGCTGGCCGGGAGGTTTAGATCCCACTAAACTGCAGGTCTGCGTGGGGAGCGGGGAGACACAGGTGCATCTCTGTGCAAATACCTTCAGTGCCCATGCTTTACATCCCTGCAAAGTGTAAAATTATTAAAATTCCTTGAGCGGATAAACCCAAGCCTCTCTGTTTCATCTGTGCTTATTGTGGTCTGGATTAACTATTTCATCAATTAACACAAGTAGCATTTGGAGTAAAAAAATAGAGAATTAACTAAAAATAGGTGAAGCAGTGGAATTCCATCACAAGGACGTTTATGAATAATTAATGGGCCGACGCAGGGCTGTTTGTCAGCGACACCCTCCCCCTCAGCCTGTCGCTTTTCCCTTCGTGGCACAGGCAAGACTTTGTTTTCTAGCATGAAGAGTCTCTTAATTAAATCTCATTTGTCAAGAAGGCGAGATGTATTTGTGTTTCCTCCGGCTCCCATTGTTATAAACTTTGCAATGTTTTTTCTGAAAAATGCTCCTTTTCGGCTTGAAAGAGCTGAGTTGTTGCTTTTTCTCTCTTCCACTGTAAAGAGGAAGTGCTACAAGTTCTTTGTCAGGTAATCAGTTATCCTCCTTAAAGGATCCCTGAAGTCATCATCTGAAAATTACAGCTTCTGGAAAATAATAAAACGCCCACTTTAACATATTGTCACGTCAGAGTGATTTTGCCTCCCCCTCAGGGTCATAAAGCCTGTCAATTATGTTAATAACCTCTGGCTCTAGACGTGGTCACTTCTGCCTGTCACTTCTGGGGTTTCGATGTTGATGCTGTATCTCTCTTAGCTTCTCAGAAGCCCTGTAATGATGCCCCAATTGGTAACGCATCCTTCTCTTTCTCCGTCTCACTCTAGTTGCTCTAATTTATGTCTCTCGACAGTACTCCCACCATGTGTGTCATCTGCACCTCTGTGTGGAGTACGAGGGTCTCAAGTTCAAGGTCCCTGGCGGGTAAACAACAATCAAAACAATTTCAAGTTCACGGACATCCTCTGCAATCAACATCAACTGTTCCATCAAGAAAACAGGACCTGGAATTGTTGGTGAGTAGCAGGTCATTCATGAGCTTGTCAGCATGATCCACGGCCCCTGATCTGTATCAATATGAAATAAGAACGCATATAAGAGGTGTCAGGAAAACATGGCACGTGCCCCCCCCCTCCCATTTGATATCGGTTCATTCATGTATGAAACTGAGTCTTTGTGATGGTGAAGCATTAAGGATCCTGTGTGGTCAGATTAATATCATGGAACCAGAGAGCAGAAGCAGGTTATTAAATGTCCCCTACTTTGCCTTCCTTCCAATGAGCAGAAGAAAACAAACAGAAGGCTTAGATGCAAATGTGGATTTACGTCCAAGGATTCATGAAAGCAGCATAGACTGAGAAAGGGAAAGCAGGGTAGATGCCCCAGATAATTCAGGCCGCTGCTTCACAGTAGGAATGAGGACGCACAGCGTTAAATTGTTGTTATTTATTTATTTATTTTTGCGGTACGCAGGCCGTTGTGCCCTCTCACTGTTGTGGCCTCTCCCGTTGCGGAGCACAGGCTCCGGACGCGCAGGCTCAGCGGCCATGGCTCACGGGCCCAGCCGCTCCGCGGCATGTGGGATCTTCCCGGACCGGGGCATGAGCCCATGTCCCCTGCATCGGCAGGCGGACTCTCAACCACTGCGCCACCAGGGAAGCCCCGAGACGGTAGCTTTTTAATTTTCTAAATGATAAATCGTTTTTACTATGAAAGTGATAAATATTCATTGTAAAAAGAAATAACCCCGCGAGTACAGCCTTGTAGCATTTCAGTTGGAGTCAAGAGTCCCGAGAGCTGCCTTTTCCATAAAGGTCCACCATGTGTCCCCTGCCCCCCGGTGTCCCTATAGGGGAAGCTCACATGAGCCCGGCACCCAAGGCTCACTGTGGTCCTGTCCCAAGTGGCACGTGGGGGACAGGGATCATTTCTGGCTGCCCACAATTGAATCCCCTCGCTGAAGCTCCAATCGTCCTTTTGGGAATCACTCCTCCCCCAGGTAGGAGGGGTGCGGGGTAGCCCCTGGTGACACGTCCCATCACGAAAGCTGAGGGTCGAGGTCCTCCCTCTCCACCCGGCTTTCCTGAGGGGTGGGCGCTGGTCTAAGTCTGGCCCCTACACGCTCTTTCCTGAACTGTTTTGAGCAAGTGAAGGACAGAAGAGGGATTGGAGGGAGGTCACTTTCCCAGGCAGCGTCCTGATCAGCCCATTCCGGTGCGAGGTGCTCCTTCTTAGCCCCACGGATTCCTGTGGTTTCTGCCCGGTCCTCTGCATCTCTTCTAGTCTATGGGGCTCAAGATCCTGCAGGGAAAGCCCACTGTGGTCACGTCACCCACGTGGGTCTCTACAGCTCCCAGCCAAGAGCCTTGACTGCCCCATGGCCCGTCTGGCCATCCAGGTGAGAACACTCTCGCCACCCACCCTCCTGCTGCCAGAAGAAACGGTAACCCTCCGGTGCCACCTCTTACCAGCATCCTTCCATTGAAACTCTGAGATCTTGTCTCCATGGGAGAAAACAAGGGGACTTGTTGAGGTAACTTCTGGTGGAGCAGGGCAGACATCCAGTCAGACCAGCTGGACCTAAGGCAGGGGATGCATTGCCTGGACACAGGCCATCTGCAGGAAGAGGGAAGCAGGAGGTGGGGCCCAGGCTCAGGAGGGCAGGACCGAGTCCTTGCAGGCCATCAGGATACCATGTGGCCCCTCTGTCCCTTGCCCTGGAGCTGCACATCCTCTCTGGTCATCCACTTCATTACTCTTCTTTCTGTCCCTCTGAGGACATGGCTGGAAATGGTGGTCCCATGGTAACCTAATGTATGTCTCCTTAGTTCAGTGACCTCAAGCAGATTCTGACTGGTCCTGACCAGGTCAGGAGCTCTGCCCTCATCCAGTCAGCCCTGGCCAGGAGTTTGGGTCAAGCGTGGCTGTTGGAGGTGACCCCTGTGAATGTGTGGAGAAGGATGCCAGGGCTGGGCATGTGCCTCAAAGCCTGGTCACCTCAGAGCCCTAAGGTGTGTGCCAGTCTTGGGGATGCCGTGTGGGTCATCGACACACAGACCTCCCTCACCAATCAGCTGAATGGATTAACCTTCCCTCCTATCAGTGGAATCTACAAAATTACTTTTTAATAAATGGTCTCTTTGGAAAATGCTCAGAGGAGAAAGACGATCTCTGGTTCTTATAGTGAAAGTCTGTTTCCCTTTGAGATAAGGACTGATTTGTAACACCTGTCATAAACCATTAATTTTACTTTTGTGGGAAGAACTCCAGAAGAATTTCTCTTTCAGAAGCCTATCAAATTATCAGTGGTTTTGAGCAACAGTTTCCTAAGCAGTGTGTCTGGCTAACCCTCAGTAATGTGAGAAGTTTCAAAAATAATTTGATTCCCTCCCCTCTACTTCCCTGCTGGGCTGGCGATGCCCCTTTAGCTGCTACATCTTGGGATGTCAGCGTGGGTGACTTGGGGATGGAGACGGCAGCTCTATATCAACCAGCATGGACACAGGTGTGTCCCCCAGCAGGGACCTGGGGACCCTGTGCCCAAGCTGTCAGGGGTCTGTCTGGGGTCTGAGTATAATGATGCTGAAGGTGCCATGAGTCTCCCGTCAGGCTTCCAGGGCAGCTCAGACACTCTCTCTGGGCCAATCCCACCCCTACCCCTGAGAGTAGCCATAACATATCTGCCCACACCCCTGTCTTTGTCACATAGTGGGGCTGACCAGTCAGCATGATACTGACCACAGCTTGGAGCTGTGGGTTGACTCTTTCAGATTATTTAAACAGACTATCATGTCGTTTGCAAACAAGGACAGTTTTATTTCTTCTTTCCAATTTGCATACCTGTTATTTCATTTTCTTGTCTTATTGGATAAGCTGAGATTTCTGAATGGGGATCTCTGCAGAGCACAGCAAGTGCAAAGCTTCTGAGTTGTGTTGAGTCTGTTCTGTTTGAGGAACTGTGATAAGGCTAGTGGGCAGGAGCCTGGCAGCAGAGAGGAGAAGGTGGGGCCAGACCACCCTGGGCGTAGTAAGTTGGTGGAGAGTTGGGATGTGCTAGGGCAATGGGAAAGTATTAAAGGATTTTAGGGAAGAGAGTAACATTCAGGGATACTGCATATTCTGGGACTCAGTAAATTCATAGTTTAAATGTTAAGAAGGTATTTGTATTAGCAGAGACAAATGAGATTGTTTTATAACTGTGTGATAAAATCATGTAAAAAGTATTCAACCCTATTTTTTTTTCTTTTCTTTCTGTGTTTCCTTTTTTTTTTTTTGTCACGCGGCATGTGAGATCTTAGTTCCCTGACCAGGGTTCGAACCCACAGCCGTTGCTTTGGAAGCATGGCATCTTAACCACTGGACCGCCAGGGAAGTCCCTCAACCCTATTTTCTAAAGGCTGTTCAAAATGATAGATTTACTTCTCAAATTCATGACAGTTATGCATTCTAAAGCTGACAGAGAGCAGAAAATTTACCAAGTGGCATGAATATGTTAGAGATATTGATTTAAAACCAAACCACCAATTTTTACACTTTCCAAAGGAATTCAACTGCTGGGTTTCTTTCTCAAACACAAATAGAGAATGTTAATGAATGCTTTGAACATTCCTTTCCTCAAATCATTTTATAAGCTTTGATAGCAGAATTTTAATTGAAAATGAAATATCAATTATTAAAAGACCTGTATATTTTATGAAAGGTCCTATATTTTGCAGAAACTGCTGAGAATATTGTGCTTTTTACCTGGTGGCTGTTGGCAACTTTAAATAACTTTTTTTCTTCTGATTTTAAAAGATTTGCTCATTCTAGAAAATTTGGAAAATTACTCTAAAGGAGAAAATGAAAACCAATATGATTGTACCACGCATATGTCACCACTGCTGCCATCTTGGCTTATCTCTTACTCAAGTTTTTTCTCTGAATATGGGTGTATATGTGACAAGAGCTTAACATAGTTTTTTTTTTTTAAATTTTTATTTTATATTGTAGTGTAGTTGATTAACAGCATTGTGTTAGTTTCTGGTGTACAGCAAAGTGATTCAGTTATACATATACATGTATCTATTCTTTTACAACTTATTTTCCCATTTAGGTTATTACAGAATATTGAGCAGAGTTCCATGCGCTATACGGTAGGTCCTTGTTGGTTATCTATTTTATTTTATTTTAAGCCAAACTATTTTCTTTCTTTTTTAAAATTGGGGTATAGTTGTTTTACAATGTTGTATTAGTTTCTACTGTACAGCAAAGTGAAGTAGAGTTCCCTGGGCTATACAGCACATTCTCATTAGTTATCTATTTTATACATATTAGTGTATATATGTTAATCCCAATCTCCCAATTCATCCCCCCGCCCCCTTTCCACTCTTGGTGTCCATACGTTTGTTCTCTACATCTGTGTCTCTATTTCTGCCTTGCAAACTGGTTCATCTGTACCATTTCATAGTTTTATATCCTGCTTTTTTTTCACTTCATGTGATATCATGAGCATTTTCTACGCTATTAAAAACTTCTTGTAAACATACTATACTATTACCCTTCAACATTCCCTTATCTAGACAATTTATGCAATCCTCTCCATTCTTATTTTGTTGGACGCTTGTGTTGTTTCCTTTTGCTGTTAAAATTTACGTTGCAGTAAACATCTTACTGAGGAACTTCTGTTCACATTTATGAATCGTTCCTTAAAATAAAGTCTTATGTGTACAATGAGTGCATCTGGAGTCAGTGCTTTTTTAAAAGCTCTTGATATGGCCACCAAGTTGTTTTTGGAGACACCGGGACTGAGAGCCCCCGCTGGTGGGCGTCCTGTGTCCACGTGGCTGTGTCCTCACAGGCACAGAGCAGTACGTGTTGGAAAGCGTTTGTGCGAGTCCGATTTAATGTGCTTTGTTGTTCGTTAATTTGCAGAGAATTCATTGCTGGGACCGGTTAATCCTGGGTTCCACCTTCTCAGGGTTGGATGGAACTGCCTTCGAACCAATGAGGAAACCAAGTTGCTGCCTGAGTGTCATTTGTGCCCCAGCAGCTCCCTCTGACGAGGAACTCCAGCACTTGGAGAAGAATTACGTCAGTGACCCAGAGTGTAGACAGGAGCTTCTCTGACCAGAATCCAAACCCGCTCCCTGATAGGAGGCCAAGAATTTCAGCTCTGGTGCTTGGTCGCCCAGAGTGGGGACGCCCGTTAGCATGTGGCCAGTGGGCACCCCGGAGACACCCCTCTCGCCCATTCCAGCCTCTCGAGGTCGGGGTTCCTGTGGACACAGGCTCCACTACTGTGCACTGTGACAGGCACTCCCGAGCACCGTGTCCTCCTGGCGCCCCATCTTCTGACACCTCGTCAGTTCCTCTGGGTGCCAGGCCTTGCCGAATGCTTCGCCCTGGAGGCCAGTCCCGGGGCCTATTTCACGGCTCATTCAAAAGGAAAGCGAGGAGGCCTTTTCCATTTCATCTGTTAAATGATTTAATTCACGAGGGACTTGGTCACCACGGATGCCAGCACGGCCCGGTTCCCGGGCCTGATGGAACCGCACCAACCGCACCAAGCTCTGCGCTGGGCCCCGGCAGAAGCCGCGCGGCCGGGCCCTGGGGGACACCTGGTCGGGGGACTGAGGCTGGGGGGGGAGGGCAGCAGAGTGGGTCTGATGGTTCGATGCAGCTGACGTGTGAAGTGACACCCACAGTGATGGGATCCAATCCCCCCTGAAGGTGGGGCCCCATGGAAACACATCTGATAAATGTCTACTTAAATATTACGAGGCAGCATTCTTCCCGGAGCAGTTTTAGCCCCAGAGGACTTCAAGCTCCTGACCTCGGTCATGCCCACATTCACAGGCGTCACCGCCCCTCCCCTTCCCACAACCTCCTGCTCCTTGTGGGGGTCGTGAGGACAGCCTGGCCAGCCCTCAGGTCACAACAGGTGACACAGGGCGTGAGCGGGAGAGCGAGGGCTGGTCTGCTGGCGGGAGAGTCGAGGCAGGGGAACAGAAGCCACGACCTGAATCAACACGCCGAGGCCTGAGTGGTGCCTCCGCCCGGCCTGTCCCACGGTCCCCAAGGTCCCCATGGTGGTCTCCCAATGGGAGTCCCTCCTGAAGCTCTTGATGCTTCTGAGGGTGTTGAAGTCCTGTGGTTCCTTGGAGGTGCTCCGTCATCCGAGATGTGCCAGGAAGGCCCCTTGGGGGCCTGAAGACTCGGGAACCTGTCCTGGTAAAAGGTGGTGGTTGAGTCACTCGTGATCTGAGGTTGCAGGTTGGATTCTGAGGCCAGGACAAGAGGAACTGACTAGAAGGAAACTGGGGAGCAGAGCACCGGGCCTCGGAGGAGCCAGGGCGTCCTTGGGGTCTGGGCCACAGGAGGAGACGGGCAGACAGGTAGGAATCGAGGTGAATTAGATCCTCCAAGGAGGATGGACGGGCCCTTATCCATAGGAGGGAACAGGGCCAGAGCGCCAACACCCACTCCAGGAGCTGGTCCCCAGCCAGATTCTACCCCCTACAACCTTGTCAGGGAGCCGTTGAGTAAAGCAGGTCAAAGCTGGTGGGACCTCAGGGGTCATTTCATCACAGTTCTCATCCCATAGGCGGCAGCAGCAGCCCTGACGTGGCCTGGGCAGGTAGCAGGAGCAGAAGGGGCACTAGAGTCCTGGTCACTCCTGGGTGGCCCAACCCCCTGAATGCTACACCGTGGTCCTCCCGAGACAGAGGAGGACGTTCAGCCACTGAACCAACAGTAAAGCAATCATGTTGTGTCCTAAAGGGGAAACAAGAAAAAGCAAGTAATTGCTATATTCCATCATTACTGGGCGCTTCAAAGAAGACAGATTCAAAAGGAGGAAAGGTAACATTTTTATTGAAGTACAGAAAAGCCCGAGGGGGTGGGGGAAGCTTAATTGGGCCACCCTTCCGTCTTCACAGCTATCTTTACATCAGGCCACCTCTAACTAACCCCCCTGGGATGACGGTAAATGCTACTTGCAGGCCCTCAAAGAACTGGTAATTTCCACGTCACTTTATAAATCCTCAAAGTGTATGTACACTTGGTTTCCTCTAGCCATTCATTTCACAAATGTTTATTGAACACCTACTGTGTGTTGGACCCTGAACGGGGCTGGGGGTTGTTCAGCAGTGAGCGAGGCAGGAAGGTCCCCCTCCAAACGAAGCTGATGTCCTCATGGGGGTTCAGCGAGAACAACCAAGTGCATGAAGAAGTGAACCAGAGAAAGGGAGCGATGAGCACGTTGAGGAATCGAAACCACGGCACGTGATTGGGGGAGGGGGCGTCACGCCGGATCCCGAGGTGGGGAGCGGGCTCTCTGCGGAGCTGGATGTGAGCTGAGCCCCAGACGATGGAGAGGAGCTGCCTGGGGAGGTCTGCGGAGGGAGGGCTCAGGTAGAGCGGAGCGGGAGCAAGATGCCGCAGCCTCTAAATCGGCAGCACGTGGCCGCCGCGCAGCTGGCCCTGCTGTTCCGCCCGTGTCTCTGCCCCTGTGCACGGAGGGCGTCACCGTGACGGCCAGTTTGCTGCCAGCTCAGGCCCCGGGCACGAGGCCGTCCCACTGGATAATTGTATTTCTTAATCTCTCCCTTCAGCAAATGGAGGGACGTGGACTCTAGAACTTCACCCCTTTAATCAACAAGTTCCTCCAGGTCTCAGGGGTTTGTCCTTCAGGTATGATTTTCTTCATTCATTCATGCATTCACTCACTCATTCACTCATTCCACAGATGTTTATGAAGTGTCTGCTGCGTGTCTGACCTGACCTGTTCTGAGCACTGGGAACAAAGCCGTGAACAAGACGGAAAGATCCCTCCCTACAGAATCCGTACATCCTAACACAGAGGGATGAACGCCGACGTCAACTGGTAAAAGGGATGGTGTCAGTGCTGGTCGGTGCTTTGGCGAGAAGTGAAGCAGGGAGGGGGACACTGAGTGTGGAGGATGCGGTAGGGGTGTTATTTTAAAAGTGGGGTGAGGGAGGCCCCCTGAGAAAGCGACAGAGAGGGAGCAGCCCTAAGACTACCTGGGGGAGGAGGTTTCGTGCAAAGGCCCTGGGGTGGGCGTGGAGCTGGACCTCCTGGCTCAGCAAGGCGGTCAGTATAACCAGACAGGAGAGAGGAAGGGGTCGAGGGGCAGGGGAGTCAGAGCAGTGAGGAGGGGCCGAGTCAGAAAGGCCCCAAGGTGGGTGTAAGGACTTGGCTTCTACGCTGAGTCAGGTGGAAGCAGCAGAGGGTTTAGATCAGAGGAGTGACAGCATCTGGCTTTTTAATTTCTGCCACCGTTGTCTCAGTAGAACTCACTTCTTGAACGAGACTTGGCTTTAGCTGTCCCAGAGCCCCGGGGCTGGGCTCCGGCGTGGCGGCTGACACACCCACTCCGGGGCCCTCTCTGCCCGGGTCTCTCGTTTGTGGCATTTCTCACGTTCACCCCCTCCCCAGTCTGGCCCGCGTATGAGCCTCATTACACCTGGCACAGAGAACGAGGCTCAGCAAACGGCTCATGAAGCATCTTTTTAAAGGTTAATGGTCACTGGCAAGGGAAGGAAGGGCCACTGAGCATCTACGCCTCTTTGATGATGTGGATTTTCCAGTTAAGTGAAAATGAGAGTCGCGTCTCCTTACAGGTACCTGGTCTAATTACCAAGCAGCCAAGGAGGCCTCGGGGTGTCTTGGAGGCTGGAACCATCAGCCCGGGGTGAGCTACGAGCGCTTTACATGAGCTGCTCCCAGGTGAGAGGTCGGGGTCAGGCCCCCCCCCCAGCCCCCCGCTGGCTCCACCCAGGTGAGCCCCTGAGCTGCTCCCAGGTGAGCCCTGTGTGTGTGGAGAGGCGGATCTGGAGGATCCCACGCTCAGGCCGGTAAGCTCCGGGAGGGCAGGGATAAGGTCTCTTCTCGGATTCATGACGCATGGTGCCTGGCTCCTCTGGCCACTGGGAGGGGACAGGCGAGGCCAGAGGCTGGAGAGGGCGGTGGCCGTGAAGGTAGGAACCCCAAGGGCTCAGGGAGGAGGTGGAGGTGCCGCTGGGGTGAGGCTGGGGCAGGTGTGGGGGGCGGCGGGCTAGGGGCGGCCCCATCTCGTTACCTTCTCCCCTGTATCTTTGGGTTAGAAATACCTCGTTGGGTGCAGAAGGTGTTGATTAGGAAGGACTCTCCCCTCCCTACAATTGAGGCTCCTGTGACCATCTTGCTTTACAAAAAGTATTTCACAAATGGACGTGTGAATGCGTAAATGAATGAATGAGTGAGAATCAGCTGGGCTGGCTCTCAGTAGCTGTAGAAGCAAATTATGGCCACTTGACCCAGGAGAATATTCAAGGGAACTGGCTCTTTCCTGAGGACAAGGGCGGGCTATTTCCTGTCTGGGCCTCAGTTTCCCTGTGGGTAAAATGAAAGGGTATCTAAATAATCGTAAAGGACATCTCAGGAGATAAGCACGAGAGACTAGGCTGTGTGTCTTGCAACGTCCTAAAGGGAACGTGGGGAAAATCCTATTACTCAGCGGTGGGAGGGGCACCCACTGGGACTCTCACCTGGAGCAGGTGGGCCTTGGAATCCTTCCTCATTGGTTTCTTCCCTCACCTTGGCCTCCCGGCCCCTGCCTGCCTCTCCAACCCCACCTTTCTACCAAGTAGGTTAGAGCCTCAGTGAGCATGACAGGGACCTCAAATTACAGTGGCTTAAATACGACAGTTTATTTCTTTTTTGCATGAAATCCAAGCCCGTAGGGTGATTCTTCTCTGTAGTTTTCAGGGTCTCAGGCTCCTTCCACCTTGCTGCTCTGTCACCCTTGGGGTGTGGCTTCTCCCACAAGGTGGATCACATCCCAGTGTCTGGCCAGCAGGGAGGGGCAGAGGGGACAGATGGGCACAAGCCTTCCCTTTAAGGGTGGGGCCCAGCAGCTGAGCACACAGTTCTCTTTCCCATTGGCCACAGCCCAGTCACATGACCACCCCTGACTGCAAAGGGGGCTGAGAAGTGCAGTCTTCATTCTGCCCGGCTGTGTGCCCAGAAGACAGGCTATTACTGGAAGGGGACAGTGGATGTTGGGGGGCAACATCCCAGTTGGCTCACATTGCTCCGGCCTGCGGTGACCAACTGTCCTGCTTTGCTGAGGCATTTCTTTGGACACAGAACTTGCAGTGCTCGATCTGGGGTAGTCATAGGAGGAATTGTCCACGCTGGCTTCTTTTCTTATCCCCAAACGGGCCCAGCACGTTCCTGCCTCAGGGCCTTTGCATGTGCTGTTACCTCTGTCTGGAACACACTTTCCACAACTCCTTCCATTCTGAAAGGATTGCTGGGTGCCCACCTCACGTATGAGCCGCTGTTCTAAACACTACATGGCACGCGCAGAGTGAAAATTCCAACCATGCTTTTCACATAACAAGGATAATTCTTTCTACTCCTCCCTGGTCACTTCTGTTTCCAAATCTCCGTGGAGCTCTGAAAGGAACACCTCTTTCCCTAAGGCTCTGGCTGGGCTCTCACACAGTCTGATAAATCTTATATTAATAATAACCCGAAAGAAGAACATGTATTAACTTCTAAGATTATGACCAAGGAAACAAGGATTTTGAAGAGATGTGTAAGCCTAATCAAAGGAAATGTGGGGTGGAGAAAGTTTTATTAAATAGAACCACACCTCTTGGGTGAGCTCACTGGTACAGTCTTTCCGGAGGGCAGCTTGGCACTATATGTATCAACTGCAAATGCACAACTTCAGGCCCCAAAGTCCATTTACAGGAATTTATCCCAATGAAATAATAAGAAAAATATGCAAAGGTGGATCTCTAAGGGCTTCTGTAAGAGGAAAGAAGCATAAAAGCCTAAATGTCTGAGGCTGGGAAGCACAGATTGCTATCCTCTGCCCTGACACCAACAGGCACTTCAGACGAGGAAACGGAGGCACAGAGAGTTTGAGCAACTTACCCAAGGTCACACAGCAGGCAGTGGCAGAGCTGGATTTGAACCAGGGAGGTGACTCCAGAGCACATACTGTTCCCCAGTCGGCTCTGCCACCTCCTAGGCCGCAAAAGGGAACGAGAACGTCTTCCCGGGAATAATATCGAGATTTCTCTGGGAGGTGAGAGGATGGCGCAGGACCCGGAAGTCTGAAGTGTGGGACCTGGACCCAGGCTGTGGGACCCAGAACACCCAGAGCAGGCGGGAGGCCTGTGGTGGCCGAGAGTGCTGGCTGTCCCCAGGTGGCCAGGGTGGAACAGCTCCTCTAGCCCCTTCCCGGGGTGAGGGCTATGTTGTTTGCTCCCCGCACTAATCCTCCAAGCCTGCAGCCCAGCCCCAAGCCTCCAAACCCAAGACCACCCAGTTGAGACTGGAAGGAAACCTTCCCTTGTAAGTGGAATCAGGTGGAATCTGGCTGTAAATTAGTCTCAGAAACCAAAAGGCTGTGTCACAAGCATGGCCAGTGTGGCTGTCACTGTCAGCTGCATGGAAATGACGGAGATGAGAGGGACAGCGTCTGTCCAGAGGGGAGCCAGAGGAGGGAATGTCGTGGACGATGGAAGGAGGACAGGCCTGCCCCCAGCAGACATGTCGTCCGCAGAGAACTGGCCCGGGACGGGGAGATGCCCCTGCGGTGGGCAGCATGTGGTTTGAGACCGGAACGTCGGACACACAGGAGCGATTGGTGGTCTCCTGGGAGCTGGGGGGGCATCTTGGCCAGGTGGTGGGGTCCTCAGAGGCTCAGCCCCTTTGTGTGTGTGGGTGATGGCCCTCTGCCCTGTCCCTCTGAAGGTGGCCATAAGGGAGGGAAGCCAAAGAGCTCAGCGTTGGACAGGCTGGGAAGCGAATCCCACTTCCCACCAGGCCAGTGACTCTGAGCCTCAGTTTCTCTAGCTGTCGAGTGGGGCTAACATCAACCTATATGGACTGCCTGCTGGTGCGAGGCCCTAGTTAAGCATCTTTAATTCCTGGGGGCAGCCTCATTTACAGCTGAGAAAACAGAGACACGGAGAGGTTAAGTCACTTACCTGGGGTCACACAGATGCTATCTGTGGTTAGGACTCCAGACTAGCGGGCATCAAATGGAGCCCTCGGCACCGTGCTGGCGGCCTGGCAGGTGCTCGGGAACGCCAGGTGCTGTTTGCGATCCTCATCACTGCTGCCGCCACCAAGAGCACCAGGAGTGAGAGCACCGTATCTGCCTCTGAGGGCCGTCGCGAGCAGGAAGCGAGGTGACGCACGTAGGACCCAGGGCACTGGCTGCAGCCAAGTCAGCTGCCGGCGACCCCGTGGCAGCAGCAGGAGCAGCTCTGGGTGAGGGTGTTGCAGCGGCTTCTGCCTGTCCTCCGGGCCGAGGGCTCGCCTGCCAGCTCCTCGGAGCCTGGTCCCCAGTGCGGGTCCGGGGTGGGGGCGTCTGGGGTTCTTGGGAAGGGGCGGGCGGGCCCAGCTCAGGCCTCCCTCGGGGGCCTGTCCGCCACAGCCATGCTGGGGGGCTGCTCCTGGTGGGCTCGGGACGATGCCGGGCTGAGCGGCCACAGGCCAAGTTCCTGCCGTCCGGCCTGTGCCCCCAACCGCGGCCTTGCAGGCTGCTGGGCAAACACTGGAGGGGGTGACTTCTCAGGCTCTAGTGGGCACGGCCCTCCTCCTGCCCCCCTCCCCAGCCTCACTGTGGGACAAAGGGCATCTGGTCCAACACACCCACCACTGGATGTTTCCTGGTACAGAGTTTATCAAATCGCAGGTTGTGATGCGTGAGTGGGTCTTGAAATCTATTTAGAGGGTGGAGCCCTGCGCTTAAACTCTGCAATAGACCAGAATAGAATAGATGAGGAAATATCAGAGTGCGTGGCGTGCAGTGAAGGGGTGTTTGGGGAAACTTCTGCCTGGTTTTCACAGAAATAGGCGTGTGTGTGTGTGTAACACCGTGTGACATGTGTTTCTTACTGCGGTTGTGTTAAAAAATGATTGACAGACTGTCTCATGGCCTTCGTGGCACACAAAGTGTGACACTTGTGTGACTAAGTGTGACACTTAGCCACGCCGGGGCCCAGCAGGTCTGCGCTCTGTTGATTTTGGGGAGGAGACTGTAAAGCCTGGAACATGAAGGTGGGAGAGAATGGGTCTCAGGAGATGGCACCAGGGCTGGTGCAGTGATGAGTCCCCGGGCCGCCCCCGCTCCTTCCTCCCCTGGCTAAGCCGCTCTGCCCCGTTGTCACTTCTCTGCAGCCCGTGTCCCCGCTTTCTGCTCTTCCCAGCGCCCATCAGGTCAGATGTTACCACGGTGACTTCCGGCTCTTGTTTCTCTTCTGTGAGCCTCCCTGGAGCGCCGGCTTCCCCAGCTCGAGCCCAGCGTGGTGCACAGTAGGGACCCACCTGTTGGGAGGATGTCTGGGGTGGGGGGAGGTCTGCCGCGCAGGGATGAGCCCCAGAGAGCAGCACAGCAGGGGGAGGGGCTCCTCTTTCCGAAAGTCCCCGAGTCCCCTGGTCCCGCCCACCACGTGCCCCCTGCCTGGCTTCCTGCAGCCGCCCCTGCGTCGCCCCTGAGGGTCCCAGCTGCCAGGCTGGGCTGTGGGAGCCCCAGAGACCGGAGGGGCTGGAAATGAACGCCCCGGGGGGCCCAGGCCTGATGGAGTTGGGGCCGCGCCCGGCTCTCTGGGCTGCGGTGCCTGTTTATGCTGTGCGCTCCCCAGCGGGACGGGCCTCTTGTTTCCCACGGACGTAACTTGCTGGAGGTGGGCACACGCCCCTTCCCAATAACCTCAGGCCCATCTTCTGACTGCGCTCTGAGGCTGGACTCCACGGGCTGCAGACAACCCCTCGGCTGGTTCCCAGAGGAACAGGCAGAGTGCTCATCGCCTCCTTCCCTGTCTGGTCTCCCTGCCCCACACGCCCGAGGGGTATTGTTTGCGATCACCCCCCAGAGGAAATCCTTGGACTTGAAGCCTTGCCTCAGGGTCGGCTTCTGGAGAAACCAAAACAGAGACAGAGGATGGAGGGCTTTCTTGTGGTCTGTGTTTACATTCTGTGCACGTGATGCGTGTATATATGTATGTATTTTCCCTGAGTTGGGGTGGATTTGCAAGACCAAAAAATGGGTACAAACTGGTGTCGAGGGTTTGATATGGCAGGCGGCAAGGATGTGGTTCCCCTCCCATCATCCATAATGGGGTGGGGGAGGGGATTGCAGGACAAAGAAGGCTGCAGTGAGGGAAAATGGTGGGGGGGAGGCAAGGACGGTGAATGGAGGGGGGAGAGGAAGGAGAAAAGGGGGGATGGGTGCCCGTGAGAGAGAGGAGGGAGCGAGGGGGGTCTTGATGGGGCCAGAGGAGCAGCTTCCTCAGTGCTGAGACAGCAGCCGCCCTGACTCAGAAACTCGAATTGTCCATGCAGTGACCCCTCGGGCCTCACAGTCTCTGTTAGAACATGAAAGGTGTCCAGCAGATCCTTGGGGCCATTCAGTTTTCATCCCGTATGTGTGGGGCTGTGCGTGCGAACTTACACACATGCACACACACACACACATACGTGCCCTGTCTCACCCCTACACACTCGCCACTCAGACACAGCAAGTCAGTGTCATTAAAATGCCAGGCCATGCCTCTGCCTCCTCGCAGAGCCCACGTGACCCTGCTGATCAGAGGAGGCCACGAGTCCGGAGGGTGAGCCCTGGCATCGGTCCACTGCTCTCCATGGCAACCTGGCTGATACCTGTTTGAAAGTTTAAAAGCTCCAGGACTACAGGAGCTCTCACGTTACTTCACGCAGATCAGCTGTTCACTACTCAGTGCTCCCACTGTTAGGTGAGGCGGCGGGGCACAAAATTGGCGTCTGCTCTGCGTGTGCGTGTGTGTGTGTGTGTGTGTGTGTGTGTGTGGGAGTGAGTCTGGCGCACAGTTGAGATGAGGGGCTGGGGGCAAAATAGCATTAAAAACACAGCCAGCAGTAATTGGATTATAGTTGTTGATTGCATTCAAGGCACTTAACACAGTGTATTAATCCCAAAGATACATTACATCCAGTGAATTCTGAAGTGTGTCACTGATAGAACATGGGCTGTAAGAAGAAAGAACACCCCTGCAAACCTGATCAAATCTCCCATGCGGTGCTGAAGTCGCTGGTGGACGGAGGGATTAACATCCAGGTAGGAGATGTGGGAGAAAATAGGAACATGCCCATCAGACGGGTCGGCAGTGACGCTGGGGGTCAGGACAACGGAAGACCCAGGACCCACGTGGGGGGACTCCAGGCTCTGCGTCCCCCGCCCTCTGGGTGTGGGACGAGGTGGGAGGTGGGGCTGGGGGAAAGCGGTGGAGATGGAGAAAGCTGGAGAGAAACGGCCACGTCTGGTTCCTCCGTCTGCAGCAGGTCTCAAAGCCAATGTCCCCACGGGCCCGGCAGGTAACAGAAGGAGTGAAGAGGACTAGACCAGCCACCAGCCCGCACTTCCTGAGGGATTCCCGCCCGCCAGACACGGTCCAAGCAGGTTCCGGATGCTGACTCAGCCAGTCCCCCAGCCCTGTGGTGTGGTTTTGTTACCGTTTCCCTGTAGAAGGGGAAAGACCCGGGGAGGGACCCAGCAAGTGGCCTGAGGACAATGCTGCACAGGAGTTTGGGTGGCAGATCCTCGGTCTCCATGTGGGGACGATAGGGGGAGGGGCGGAATCGGTGGCAAACTGCGGAGCACGAGCCTGTCTAAAGGGGCTGGTGCCCCGGCCTCGGTGCCACCGCAAGCTACCAGGAGAGGACTTGGGCGCAGAGTGGCACCGTGTCCTGACACCTTAAGAGAATCAAAGTATCAGATGCTCAAGTGAAATCTCAGGTTTTTCACGTGTTGACATCGGATTCACATTTTTCAAAAGCACCAGGAGGGACGCACTCGACACATCCGCTGCTGGTTTGGGTCACAGCGTGACCTCTGACTCACCGAGAGGAAATCCTTCTGGAAAGTCGTGAGCATCAAGGTGTGTGTGGCGCTGGGCTGGCTGGTGTGAGAGGAGGGCTCTTCCCCCGAGACCCTGTCACGTTCAGGGGACGCTGCCCACCGAGCTGGTGCTGCTCGGAGCGGCGCCTGCTTCGCTCCCCCTGGGTGGCCGAGGAGGGCGCTCTGCAGGGAAGGTGGGGCGGGGCTCGGGGTTACAGGGACCTGACGGGACAGGCCCTGTCCTGACGCAGCTCACACTCCCGGAGTGGACAGTCACCTCCACTTTCCCGGGGTTGCCCTGGTGGCCGGAAGGTCGGGCAATGCTGGGCCTGTATTTCCACGTGGCTTCCACGCTGGAGATG